>NC_090587.1:1264359-1371793 GCF_017918235.1 Porcisia hertigi | reverse complement strand
CGATCCGCTCCCTATCGCTCAATTCTTTCAGCTCCGGCCCGGATAGGCCGAGCAGGATTACCGCCGACGCCGCCACGACTGGTGTCACCTGTGATGCTTCGATTGCCGTTTCCAGTTTTTCCAGGGCCCCTTCTAACGGGTCTCCCGTTGTTTGGCGTAGGCTCCGGAGCGCCTCGATAGCCTGTTTGTCTGCATTTTCCGTGTTCATGCATTCGCGGAGCCGTGTGTCCGCGTAGATGGTTTGCGCTTCCATCATGTTGTGTTGAATCCTCGCGTCACCGTCCAACGGCACCGTTCGGTCCCTTTCCTTGTCCTTTTCAAGACCCTCAGCCAGGCGCACAAGCTCTTCGTGATACTTCTCCGCTGAAATGATCCCTTGTTTGCGGAGACCTCTCCACGTCTTCGCTCTAGTCGACGTGCTTGGGTTGTTCAAAAAGAAACTGATGTCCACATCGCCCTCCTCGGTGGAAAGCGAAGCGATCTCCGTCGCGTTGCTCATTGTTAAGCGCGAATGTTGTGAAGTACAATCGTCTTTTTGTGATGTGGCGGAACTTCTTGAACGGCTAGATGACGAGAAGCTGCGGATCTGCCTGGGTGCGTGCGTTCGGTATTTTTTGTGCAAATTATGTTTTTGTTTTCGTTTTTGCGTCAGAGACCGCATTAAACCCACTTAGATTACTTACTGGATTTGTATCCAATTCCATAAGAGACAGAAGTAGAAGGAGAGAGAACGAATAATCATTCGGTAAAGAGATAACAAACATACACACATGTGACATCACATTTGTAGAAAACCACTTCAAGAGCATATCGGCACACAAGGTGCACTGGACCAAACCGTCCCGGGTACACCCGGGTCCGGGGTACCAAAATACATTCGGACCAGACATCTCGGACGAAACCCGGACATGCATTCATCAGAAATCCCCCGCACCACACACCGCATAGCAGTGAATGTGCGTCACTCACTCGGAAAGCCGGCCGACCACATGGTACCCGACCCCCTCGCTCGGACCCCCCTCCCGTGCAGAACTTTCATCCATCCAGAAAATCATGTACCATTCGATTGCCTCCGTCGAAAAGACTTCGCCAATGAAATGCTACCGACCTGTGTGAGATGTGTCGCGAAAGAAAGAGGCCGAGGGGAAGTGAGGGAGGCGTGGCCTGAGGTGGGGCAAGTCATGGCATGATTCTTCGCGACCCCGATGGGAAGCGGCAAGGCAGGCACGCGACTACAGCCGCGTGGCCGCGTAACTGGGGTTCCGTTCGTCCACCCTTCGCGTCCAGTCGCGTGTGGGACACGTCACGTCGTCTACATCTCTGTTGTGTGTTTTTTCTTGTGGCTTGGCACCGGTACCGGGGAAGCCCCCCATAGCGCGCGGTTAGCCAGAAACCACTCTTGCATCTTTTCTTCCTTCGAAGTTCTTCATCTCATGGTGTGCGTGTGTGTGTGTGCGGGGTTGGTCGTCACACTTCTCCGCCCTCCTCGCGGGGCTGCTCTTCGCATAGCGGGCACCACGTTTGGCGGAGAAACGGCACACCGATGGGAGCTACACGCTCCACCTCCAGCGACCCCGTCGCGTCAACCCCAAAGTGGCGCGAGTAGGCGTCAGCCGGATTCTGCGCACCCTCGACGTAGAAAAACACTACGTCGATGCCTCTGTCATACCAGAGGTCATATGTGTACTCGAAAAGTTTGTTCAGTGCATAGCCTCTGCCGATGCCACCGAAACCGTTCAGGTGCTTTTGCGCAATCACAATCGCCCGGTGATCCGTTGCCAGCGCGATGCGTGCACCA
This sequence comes from Porcisia hertigi, assembly GCF_017918235.1. NCBI lineage: Eukaryota > Euglenozoa > Kinetoplastea > Trypanosomatida > Trypanosomatidae > Porcisia > Porcisia hertigi. The sequence continues at coordinate 1,369,995 of NC_090587.1, read as the reverse complement.
TCTGGAACGCGATGGTGTTCCACAATGTATCGCAGCATCAGTTGCGCTGCGCGAGGTTCCGCATGTGCCGAGTACCTCGCCTGGAACCGGTCCGTCTCGAGGTCCGGATCTCCTAGTTTGCCGTCCGGATTCCTATGGCATTGTTGCTGGTATTTTCGCAGTTTTTCCAGCACGCGGGTCGCCTCGCCGTCCTCACCGCAGAGCTGCTGCTCCAGGTCCTCGGTCCAACGTTGTCGATACGTCCACATTTCCGTGGCGCCGGCCTCGCGCAGGTGAAGGACCGCACCCCAGCCTTCCAGCGACGCGTCGGTGAAACACACCGCGTCGTAGGCCGCCTCGTCATAGGACGGGTGACGCTCATTCGATATTTTCCACCACTGGTTGTGCACAAGTGCTCCGCCAATCTCCTGGAGTGTGCGCGAAACCGCCGAGTCAATGTATGGCACTGGGTCGTCCCAGTCGAAGCCCCGGAACGTCAGACGGAATATGCCGCGGTAGGTTCTCAACAGCTTGAAGGCGCGAGCCGGGTTCACCTGGGTGGTGTGGAGTGCGAAAAATATCAGCGAGATCAGTGACGCCAAACTGCGAATCGTGTGGGAAGTTTTCCGCAGCGCAATCTGCATCTTCGCCACCGTCTTGACCGAGTTCCGAATCAGACGCTCATGTCCGTTCCACATGTATTCCTCACCGAGAAACACCGTATTGGCACCTGCCATCTGCAAGATCGTCTCGTCGGACATCACCTCCAACTCGTCACGGTTTGGTGATGTCATGAGGTTTGCCGCCTTGATGCGCGCCACGACCGCGCGCACCGCCATCAGGAACTCACGTTCCTGACCCTCCTTCGCTGCGATCAGAATGTTGTCGATGAGGGTGGTGATGGTGACTGGCGTGTCGATGTCGACGATCGTCCAGGTCACGGCCTGACCCACTGCAACGCTCCACCGCGCACCGGTCGGAAGCGTCCGCAGACGGTAGTATCGCCCGTCATGTCGTGCTCGAAAAACGAACTTGTTGCGGAGTGTCGCCGCGATCGGGATAGCGTCGTAATAAGCTTCGAAATCGATCTGCAGCATGTAGCGGGCGTATCGCAACCGCTGCCGCCTTCCGAGGCGGGTGTCGTAGTGGACGCGTGGCACGTGATGTGTCGGGATCACCCGGTTCAGCAGCGGCTCCGTGATGAGGCGCCGTCTGCCCTTCAACTCGGGCACCGTGAACACGTTCACGCCATGCACTCCCTCAGGCAGTTGCGCCTGGGTACCCAATTCGTTGGCAGGACACGGCTCGAATTTTCCCATGTCGACTGCCTGGCGGATCTCGTCCGCTGTCAGGGCGCATTTTTTGATGGTCCGCGAGGTCCGCAATCCGTCATAGAAGCAGGGATCCAGGAAGCACTGGATCCGGCGAAGAAAACGCTTTGTGGAGGCGCGTTTTGTCGGCATCGTCAGCACCGCCTCCATGTCCAGCGGCGTGTTTTGTTTCAAGTGCAGCGGCCAGTGCTTTACCAGCGCCGGCCTTTCCGCCATCACTCGGACGAACCCGGACATGCGATCCACCATGTCCGACACCTCTTGCGGTGCAATCGCGAGGTTCGCACATGACGATTCCTGGGAGCGGAAACGAAACACCGAAGTCGCCGCTTCTAGCGGGTCTGGAATAACGCTCTTCCTGCGTTTTCCCTTGCGGTCTCGGCCTCCACCGTAGGCTGCTGGCCATACCCAAGGTAGCGCAGCAGCGTGGCTTGTTTGGCGTGGCCTGATATCGTCATCAAGTCCTTCAGCGGGACACCCGCTTCCGCCATGCAGCGGAGTGCGCCTTTTCGAATCGAGGGCAGCTGTGCGCCTCGCATCTCTGTCCGCACCTCGTGTGCGATCCGCGACCTCAGCTCCTCCGAGTGAGGCGCGAACAACTCCTCTGATGGTTTCCGTTTTGCCATCATCTCTTGCAGCGTGGCTGCAAGGTCTCTGGTCAGCATCGACGGCACAGGGTATGGGCCCCTCGTCTTGGCACCTTTTCCTTTGCGTATCGTCAGGGTGATTCGCACGCACGGCTCCTCCTCTGCGATGGTGGTCGCTCTTCTCCTGCTGTGGTGGTCCGGCTCCGCCGCGGGTGTCGGAAACACCGTCACGTCCTTCACACGCAGCGTGGATATGTCGCACGCTCGCGCCGCGAATCCCCACATCATCGCCAAGAAAAGTGCAGCCCGAGGATGGCCTAGGCGAAGTCGGTCGAGGATTTTCTCGACCTGCATACGCGATACGAAAGGAGGCGCGTCTGGCACCGACTCCTTCATGAAGCGCTGCGCCGTGCCAAAAGCGCTTCGCCATTCCGGGTCGTCCTGGAGGCGAATGCCTCGCGATTGGGTGGAATAGAGCGGCAGGTCGCGCAGCGCACCCGCTACTCCCGCAAACGCCTTCGCTGTCGTTGCCCACTTCCATTTGCGTGCCCGAGCGGTCGACAGGATCAGGTCGATGCACGCCGACGGAAGACGCATGAGCATCTGCTCTGAATTCATGCATTTTATGCGCGTCAGCCATCGTAGATGGTGTGCGCGCGTGTCCGGCCTCACAAGACTCCATGCCAGCTGTGAGACGTGTGGCGGTTTCGCGCTGAAGAGGAACCAGTTTCTCGGGCAGGCCTCTGCTTCCTCTGCTTGCGAAAGAGGCCTGCCCTGCATGTTTAAAGGGTTTGAACGGATATCCTCGAGTGCTCGTTTCGCCTCCTCCGATATGTTCGCGTCGACATCGGCGTATCCATCACCTTTCCTGTTGCCAGGAATCCTGGATGTCTCGCCTTCATCGCCTTCATCGTTGATGTCCGGATCGACGTTCACTCCATCACCTGGCCATCTTTTCCGTCTGGTCAGGCGTGGCGCTGGATCATCCGAGCGACCTTGATGTGTCTCCGGCGTCGCACCTCTTGGACGAGGCACGTATCGGGACGCGTGGCGTGACGCACGCTGTGGCTTTGAGGTCGGGTAATGCGTCATCCCGGCGGGAATGTACACACCCACCGTCGCTTCCGACGCCACTTTTGTGAGGACGTAATAGCTCGGGTATCGCACCCCGTTCATGTCTTCCGGTGCCTCACGGAGTCTCGCTCCGAGGAGAAACTTATAGTTTCTAAACTGGTCAGATAACGCCGACATCGAGGGCCCTCGAACGAGATACAATTCGTCGATCGGAGGGTCCATCGACACCTCATCGGCTCCGTTCTCCTCACGGAAAATCACCTCATTCGGATCGGTCGGTGATGGATCCACGATGTGGATCTTCTTGTGGAGAAGTTTCAGCATCTCTTGAACACTATAGGGTTGCAGCGGTGTCAGTTTGTGTCGCACACGCTGCTGTCCAACGGCTGTGTCGCTCATACCGCGCGCGACACCATCGCCGGCTCTCGCCAGAGCCGTCGCAGCCCATAGGTGATCCAAAACAAATTCGTATACCCTCCTGGCGTGTTTGTTTGCCTCTGCGAATGTTTCTTCTATCCACTCGGAGATGCATTTCCCTTGTGGAGGTGGTGGTGATGGATTCGCCGGCACGTTTTCAGCTACACTCACGGTCGCGTTCGCTGGCATACTCCCTGGGATGTTCTCTGGGACAATCCTCTGCTCATTTTCTGATGCTTTTTCGGGAGTTTTCGCCGATGCGCTCTCAGGCTCGTGAGTCACGACTCGTGCTGATGCGCCATCAGGCTCGTGAGCCACGTCTCGTGCTGATGCGCTGGTTGTTTCATTGACGGGCACGTTGTCCCGTAGTGCTGCAGCGCGTGCGTCGGCACGCGCGATCGCATCAATCAGCAGCATGTCCTCATCATCGGATGAGGGGTCGCTTACCAGTGGGGAATGTGATGTGTTTTCTGTCACCTGAACTGGATCCACGGACATTTGTCTACCACGTTTCTTTGCAGCCTTACGCCTTGGAAGCGGAGCATCCATCGAGGACCTGTCCGGACGTTTTCGGGACGACGCCTGCGATGTCGATTTTCTCTCCTGTGGTGTGCGCCTCGTTCGCGCAGCTCGGTCCACGTTCCTCTGCATCCTGGTTTCCCTTTTCTTCTGTCTCGAAGATGGTTTTGGAATGCTCTGGACCGCTCGTGTGGTGCGTGTCGTTGGTCGTTTCCGATTCGGCGGAGACTTTTTCGACTGCTTTACACCACCACCTCCGTGGAGAGCGTCGCGTGATCCGGATGATTGGACTGCGTCATCCATTTTTGCACGCTTCCATGGCATCTTCGCGATTTCATCGTAAAAGAAATCTTTCCTAGACACCGGGTGGTTCGTGAGCACCTTTCTCATTTTCGTGAGGAAATAATCACGAGGCGGGTGATACTGCGACGCCGCATAAAATAGTCGTCGCAAACACCGTGGCAAATCACGACGGTGATCAACCATTAATTGTAAATAATGACTGAAAAATGCCGCGGACATGAACAACCCACAATCATTGCTATAGCGTTCCTGACGTGGCGAAAATTGTTTCACCAAACGCAAAGCTGGCCAAACCTTTTTGAGGTTCTCATTGAGTTGTTGCTCCAAAATTGGGGATGGTGCGGAATCATAAAGGGATAACTGAATGCCTGTTGCATCCTCGTCGTCTTGCTCCAAAATGCCCGCTATCCAATGCTTCATAATAAAGATTGGAAAATAAACAAAGCCGTGCTCGCGCACCATCTTCGTAAGTTGTTGGGTTTTATCGCGGTCCAAGTACACCATTGTATCCGACGGAACGATGCGTTTTGGTGGGAGGTACTGCTCGTAAATGGCGTCGAGTTCTATGTTTGATGTTTTGCCTTCGAGCATGTCGCCGCCCCACACTTCCTTGCCGAATTCGCGGGCAATATTCGACATATTTTTGGTGTGTGTGTGGATTCCTCCTTCAAAACGACGGCTGCCGTTCCGTCGCGCATCAGTTTTTTGGATTTTCCTGCGGTTCGCCTCCGCGGTATGTGTGGCCTCTGCCTCCTGCGTTTCCGTTGCCGTAGCCGCCTCGCCTGCTACCATTTGAATAATTTCGTCCTTGGTAACTCTTGTAATTTGCGGGGGCGTCCGAGCGGTATTGAGTGCTTTGGCGCGTTTGCGCGCGCATGCGTTCTTTCATCATCCGAGAAACAAGCTCACGATCATTGGCATTGAGGGTGTCCAACTTTGCGTAAAGAGTGGTGGCGAATTCATCCCAGCTGCTCAAGTCCAACGCTCCAATTGGTGACCCGTCCGTGCCCACAATTTGCGCATACGCAGCTCCACCTTCAAGCGGGTCACATTTATCGTCCTTTGAGTTCCGGAACGTGCTTTTGGGTTTTTTGGTGTAACCAGCGCCGCCTTCAAATTCCGCCTTTTTAGTCATTACTGCAGCCTGCGCTGTTTCCATAATGTCTCGCGTGAATCTCGCCAGGCGTGGCGTTTGTGGAAGCAATGGCTCGCTGACTTCTTGGATAATTTGTCGCCATGTACGCATCTGGGCTCCCATCGCCCTTGCAACATGCACGTTGTACCGGAAAAGGCGCGTCGGCTTGGGTTCTTCGAGAAACATATCGAGCCATAACGCGATCCGCTCCCTATCGCTCAATTCTTTCAGCTCCGGCCCGGATAGGCCGAGCAGGATTACCGCCGACGCCGCCACGACTGGTGTCACCTGTGATGCTTCGATTGCCGTTTCCAGTTTTTCCAGGGCCCCTTCTAACGGGTCTCCCGTTGTTTGGCGTAGGCTCCGGAGCGCCTCGATAGCCTGTTTGTCTGCATTTTCCGTGTTCATGCATTCGCGGAGCCGTGTGTCCGCGTAGATGGTTTGCGCTTCCATCATGTTGTGTTGAATCCTCGCGTCACCGTCCAACGGCACCGTTCGGTCCCTTTCCTTGTCCTTTTCAAGACCCTCAGCCAGGCGCACAAGCTCTTCGTGATACTTCTCCGCTGAAATGATCCCTTGTTTGCGGAGACCTCTCCACGTCTTCGCTCTAGTCGACGTGCTTGGGTTGTTCAAAAAGAAACTGATGTCCACATCGCCCTCCTCGGTGGAAAGCGAAGCGATATCCGTCTTGTTGCTCATTGTTAAGCGCGAATGTTGTGAAGTACAATCGTCTTTTTGTGACGTGGCGGAACTTCTTGAACGGCTAGATGACGAGAAGCTGCGGATCTGCCTGGGCGCGTGCGTACGGTATTTTTTGTGCAAAATGTGTTTTTGTTTTCGTTTTTGCGTCAGAGACCGCATTAAACCCACTTAGATTACTTACTGGATTTGTATCCAATTCCATAAGAGACAGAAGTAGAAGGAGAGAGAACGAATAATCATTCGGTAAAGAGATAACAAACATACACACATGTGACATCACATTTGTAGAAAACCACTTCAAGAGCATATCGGCACACAAGGTGCACTGGACCAAACCGTCCCGGGTACACCCGGGTCCGGGGTACCAAAATACATTCGGACCAGACATCTCGGACGAAACCCGGACATGCATTCATCAGAAATCCCCCGCACCACACACCGCATAGCAGTGAATGTGCGTCACTCACTCGGAAAGCCGGCCGACCACATGGTACCCGACCCCCTCGCTCGGACCCCCCTCCCGTGCAGAACTTTCATCCATCCAGAAAATCATGTACCATTCGATTGCCTCCGTCGAAAAGACTTCGCCAATGAAACCCTAATGCTACCGACCTGTGTGAGATGTGTCGCGAAAGAAAGAGGCCGAGGGGAAGTGAGGGAGGCGTGGCCTGAGGTGGGGCAAGTCATGGCATGATTCTTCGCGACCCCGATGGGAAGCGGCAAGGCAGGCACGCGACTACAGCCGCGTGGCCGCGTAACTGGGGTTCCGTTCGTCCACCCTTCGCGTCCAGTCGCGTGTGGGACACGTCACGTCGTCTACATCTCTGTTGTGTGTTTTTTCTTGTGGCTTGGCACCGGTACCGGGGAAGCCCCCAGCACCGAGTGCCCCTTCATTTGTGCCAAAGGTGTGCATGCCAAACGGACATGCAAGAACAACGGATCACGAAAGAGAATCCAAAACATATGAAACTACAAAGACAAATCAGCTCCGACTGAACAAACGGTGGTGCCCGAGGGAAAAAAGGAAGAAGCCGAGGCGAAACGAGCACTCGTGTTGTCAGTGGGCAAAAAGATGAAGACAAGAGAATCTACTAAACTAGAGAAATCGAACAAATCAAAGAGTGACAGAAAACAAAGAAAAGATACTGGGTGGATGACAAACGCCCCGCCGGCGTTCGTCAGAGGGTTATGGCGAACACAGCGGGAATCCATGCTGTGTTAAGAGAAAACTGGAAACAAGAGAATCTTTAGAGAAATCAATCATAAACGTTAGATATAGTTTTTCCATTTTTCAGGTCATCCTGGCTACCATTTCTTCACCCAGCGATGCCCAGCCATCAACTATTGAAGGCAAGATGGTGCTTGGAAAACTAAAGAACTTTTAAAGAAGAATGACCTTAATGGGGTCAACGATTCCCCTTGTTAAAGCCCACGGGGTGTTGAAACGCCATCGGCATATGAGGGTGGATAGCTTTCCGCCACGATCCTACCATCTCGGAAGCGCACCCTTTCAACTCAGACCCGCGCCCTCTTTCTTGGAAAGACCCGGGCGCGGGGGAAAAGGAGAGCTGGTCGAAACCCCCCTCGGGCACATGTAAAAACACGGAATAAAATCACACTCGCGTGGCATTCTTGACCACCTTGAAAACAAACTGGTTTGCTGATCTGCCATCGTGTGGCATAGAACAGCTTAAACTGAATCAACATTTCTTTAAGAAAAACCACTTCACCGTGGACCAGACACCGTCAGGAGTTCCAGTTCTCAGGGTTGGGTGGGTGGGCGTTTTTGCGTCAGAGACCGCATTAAACCCACTTAGATTACTTACTGGATTTGTATCCAATTCCATAAGAGACAGAAGTAGAAGGAGAGAGAACGAATAATCATTCGGTAAAGAGATAACAAACATACACGCATGTGACATCACATTTGTAGAAAACCACTTCAAGAGCATATCGGCACACAAGGTGCACTGGACCAAACCGTCCCGGGTACACCCGGGTCCGGGGTACCAAAATACATTCGGACCAGACATCTCGGACGAAAACCCGGACATGCATTCTTCAGAAATCCCCCGCACCACACACTGCATAGCAGTGAATGTGCGTCACTCACTCGGAAAGCCGGCCGACCACATGGTACCCGACCCCCTCGCTCGGACCCCCGTCCCGTGCTTAGAAGCCCATTTCAATCCATCCAGAAAATCATGTACCATTCGATTGCCTCCGTCGAAAAGACTTCGCCAATGAAATGCTACCGACCTGTGTGAGATGTGTCGCGAAAGAAAGAGGCCGAGGGGAAGTGAGGGAGGCGTGGCCTGAGGTGGGGCAAGTCATGGCATGATTCTTCGCGACCCCGATGGGAAGCGGCAAGGCAGGCACGCGACTACAGCCGCGTGGCCGCGTAACTGGGGTTCCGTTCGTCCACCCTTCGCGTCCAGTCGCGTGTGGGACACGTCACGTCGTCTACATCTCTGTTGTGTGTTTTTTCTTGTGGCTTGGCACCGGTACCGGGGAAGCCCCCATAGCGCGCGGTTAGCCAGAAACCACTCTTGCATCTTTTCTTCCTTCGAAGTTCTTCATCTCATGGTGTGCGTGTGTGTGTGTGCGGGGTTGGTCGTCACACTTCTCCGCCCTCCTCGCGGGGCTGCTCTTCGCATAGCGGGCACCACGTTTGGCGGAGAAACGGCACACCGATGGGAGCTACACGTTCCACCTCCAGCGATCCCGTCGCGTCCACCCCAAAGTGGCGCGAGTAGGCGTCAGCCGGATTCTGCGCACCCTCGACGTAGAAAAACACTACGTCGATGCCTCTGTCATACCAGAGGTCATATGTGTACTCGAAAAGTTTGTTCAGTGCATAGCCTCTGCCGATGCCACCGAAACCGTTCAGGTGCTTTTGCGCAATCACAATCGCCCGGTGATCCGTTGCCAGCGCGATGCGTGCACCATCTGGAACGCGATGGTGTTCCACAATGTGTCGCAGCATCAGTTGCGCGGCGCGAGGTTCCGCATGTGCCGAGTACCTCGCCTGGAACCGGTCCGTCTCGAGGTCCGGATCTCCTAGTTTGCCGTCCGGATTCCTATGGCATTGTTGCTGGTATTTTCGCAGTTTTTCCAGCACGCGGGTCGCCTCGCCGTCCTCACCGCAGAGCTGCTGCTCCAGGTCCTCGGTCCAACGTTGTCGATACGTCCACATTTCCGTGGCGCCGGCCTCGCGCAGGTGAAGGACCGCACCCCAGCCTTCCAGCGACGCGTCGGTGAAACACACCGCGTCGTAGGCCGCCTCGTCATAGGACGGGTGACGTTCATCCGATATTCTCCACCACTGGTTGTGCACAAGTGCTCCGCCAATCTCCTGGAGTGTGCGCGAAACCGCCGAGTCAATGTATGGCACTGGGTCGTCCCAGTCGAAGCCCCGGAACGTCAGACGGAATATGCCGCGGTAGGTTCTCAAGAGCTTGAAGGCGCGAGCCGGGTTCACCTGGGTGGTGTGGAGCGCGAAAAATATCAGCGAGATCAGCGACGCCAAACTGCGAATCGTGTGGGAAGTTTTCCGCAGCGCAATCTGCATCTTCGCCACGGTCTTGACCGAGTTCCGAATCAGACGTTCATGTCCGTTCCACATGTATTCCTCACCGAGAAACACCGTATTGGCACCTGCCATCTGCAAGATCGCCTCGTCGGACATCACCTCCAACTCGTCGCGGTTTGGTGATGTCATGAGGTTTGCCGCCTTGATGCGCGCCACGACCGCGCGCACCGCCATCAGGAACTCACGTTCCTGACCCTCCTTCGCTGCGATCAGAATGTTGTCGATGAGGGTGGTGATGGTGACTGGCGTGTCGATGTCGACGATCGTCCAGGTCACGGCCTGACCCACGGCAACGCTCCATCGCGCACCGGTCGGAAGCGTCCGCAGACGGTAGTATCGCCCGTCATGTCGTGCTCGAAACACGAACTTGTTGCGGAGTGTCGCCGCGATCGGGATAGCGTCGTAATAAGCTTCGAAATCGATCTGCAGCATGTAGCGGGCGTATCGCAACCGCTGCCGCCTTCCGAGGCGGGTGTCGTAGTGGACGCGTGGCACGTGATGTGTCGGGATCACCCGGTTCAGCAGCGGCTCCGTGATGAGGCGCCGTCTGCCCTTCAACTCGGGCACCGTGAACACGTTCACGCCATGCACTCCCTCAGGCAGTTGCGCCTGGGTACCCAACTCGTTGGCAGGACACGGCTCGAATTTTCCCATGTCGACTGCCTGGCGGATCTCGTCCGCTGTCAGGGCGCATTTTTTGATGGTCCGCGAGGTCCGCGATCCGTCATAGAAGCAGGGATCCAGGAAGCACTGGATCCGGCGAAGAAAACGCTTTGTGGAGGCGCGTTTTGTCGGCATCGTCAGCACCTCCTCCATGTCCAGCGGCGTGTTTTGTTTCAAGTGCAGCGGCCAGTGCTTTACCAGCGCCGGCCTTTCCGCCATCACTCGGACGAACCCGGACATGCGATCCACCATGTCCGACACCTCTTGCGGTGCAATCGCGAGGTTCGCACATGACGATTCCTGGGAGCGGAAACGAAACACCGAAGTCGCCGCTTCTAGCGGGTCTGGAATAACGCTCTTCCTGCGTTTTCCCTTGCGGTCTCGGCCTCCACCGTAGGCTGCTGGCCATACCCAAGGTAGCGCAGCAGCGTGGCTTGTTTGGCGTGGCCTGATATCGTCATCAAGTCCTTCAGCGGGACACCCGCTTCCGCCATGCAGCGGAGTGCGCCTTTTCGAATCGAGGGCAGCTGTGCGCCTCGCATCTCTGTCCGCACCTCGTGTGCGATCCGCGACCTCAGCTCCTCCGAGTGAGGCGCGAACAACTCCTCTGATGGTTTCCGTTTTGCCATCATCTCTTGCAGCGTGGCTGCAAGGTCTCTGGTCAGCATCGACGGCACAGGGTATGGGCCCCTCGTCTTGGCACCTTTTCCTTTGCGTATCGTCAGGGTGATTCGCACGCACGGCTCCTCCTCTGCGATGGTGGTCGCTCTTCTCCTGCTGTGGTGGTCCGGCTCCGCAGCGGGTGTCGGAAACACCGTCACGTCCTTCACACGCAGCGTGGATATGTCGCACGCTCGCGCCGCGAATCCCCACATCATCGCCAAGAAAAGTGCAGCCCGAGGATGGCCTAGGCGAAGTCGGTCGAGGATTTTCTCGACCTGCATACGCGATACGAAAGGAGGCGCGTCTGGCACCGACTCCTTCATGAAGCGCTGCGCCGTGCCAAAAGCGCTTCGCCATTCCGGGTCGTCCTGGAGGCGAATGCCTCGCGATTGGGTGGAATAGAGCGGCAGGTCGCGCAGCGCACCCGCTACTCCCGCAAACGCCTTCGCTGTCGTTGCCCACTTCCATTTGCGTGCCCGAGCGGTCGACAGGATCAGGTCGATGCACGCCGACGGAAGACGCATGAGCATCTGCTCTGAATTCATGCATTTTATGCGCGTCAGCCATCGTAGATGGTGTGCGCGCGTGTCCGGCCTCACAAGACTCCATGCCAGCTGTGAGACGTGTGGCGGTTTCGCGCTGAAGAGGAACCAGTTTCTCGGGCAGGCCTCTGCTTCCTCTGCTTGCGAAAGAGGCCTGCCCTGCATGTTTAAAGGGTTTGAACGGATATCCTCGAGTGCTCGTTTCGCCTCCTCCGATATGTTCGCGTCGACATCGGCGTATCCATCACCTTTCCTGTTGCCAGGAATCCTGGATGTCTCGCCTTCATCGCCTTCATCGTTGATGTCCGGATCGACGTTCACTCCATCACCTGGCCATCTTTTCCGTCTGGTCAGGCGTGGCGCTGGATCATCCGAGCGACCTTGATGTGTCTCCGGCGTCGCACCTCTTGGACGAGGCACGTATCGGGACGCGTGGCGTGACGCACGCTGTGGCTTTGAGGTCGGGTAATGCGTCATCCCGGCGGGAATGTACACACCCACCGTCGCTTCCGACGCCACTTTTGTGAGGACGTAATAGCTCGGGTATCGCACCCCGTTCATGTCTTCCGGTGCCTCACGGAGTCTCGCTCCGAGGAGAAACTTATAGTTTCTAAACTGGTCAGATAACGCCGACATCGAGGGCCCTCGAACGAGATACAATTCGTCGATCGGAGGGTCCATCGACACCTCATCGGCTCCGTTCTCCTCACGGAAAATCACCTCATTCGGATCGGTCGGTGATGGATCCACGATGTGGATCTTCTTGTGGAGAAGTTTCAGCATCTCTTGAACACTATAGGGTTGCAGCGGTGTCAGTTTGTGTCGCACACGCTGCTGTCCAACGGCTGTGTCGCTCATACCGCGCGCGACACCATCGCCGGCTCTCGCCAGAGCCGTCGCAGCCCATAGGTGATCCAAAACAAATTCGTATACCCTCCTGGCGTGTTTGTTTGCCTCTGCGAATGTTTCTTCTATCCACTCGGAGATGCATTTCCCTTGTGGAGGTGGTGGTGATGGATTCGCCGGCACGTTTTCAGCTACACTCACGGTCGCGTTCGCTGGCATACTCCCTGGGATGTTCTCTGGGACAATCCTCTGCTCATTTTCTGATGCTTTTTCGGGAGTTTTCGCCGATGCGCTCTCAGGCTCGTGAGTCACGACTCGTGCTGATGCGCCATCAGGCTCGTGAGCCACGTCTCGTGCTGATGCGCTGGTTGTTTCATTGACGGGCACGTTGTCCCGTAGTGCTGCAGCGCGTGCGTCGGCACGCGCGATCGCATCAATCAGCAGCATGTCCTCATCATCGGATGAGGGGTCGCTTACCAGTGGGGAATGTGATGTGTTTTCTGTCACCTGAACTGGATCCACGGACATTTGTCTACCACGTTTCTTTGCAGCCTTACGCCTTGGAAGCGGAGCATCCATCGAGGACCTGTCCGGACGTTTTCGGGACGACGCCTGCGATGTCGATTTTCTCTCCTGTGGTGTGCGCCTCGTTCGCGCAGCTCGGTCCACGTTCCTCTGCATCCTGGTTTCCCTTTTCTTCTGTCTCGAAGATGGTTTTGGAATGCTCTGGACCGCTCGTGTGGTGCGTGTCGTTGGTCGTTTCCGATTCGGCGGAGACTTTTTCGACTGCTTTACACCACCACCTCCGTGGAGAGCGTCGCGTGATCCGGATGATTGGACTGCGTCATCCATTTTTGCACGCTTCCATGGCATCTTCGCGATTTCATCGTAAAAGAAATCTTTCCTAGACACCGGGTGGTTCGTGAGCACCTTTCTCATTTTCGTGAGGAAATAATCACGAGGCGGGTGATACTGCGACGCCGCATAAAATAGTCGTCGCAAACACCGTGGCAAATCACGACGGTGATCAACCATTAATTGTAAATAATGACTGAAAAATGCCGCGGACATGAACAACCCACAATCATTGCTATAGCGTTCCTGACGTGGCGAAAATTGTTTCACCAAACGCAAAGCTGGCCAAACCTTTTTGAGGTTCTCATTGAGTTGTTGCTCCAAAATTGGGGATGGTGCGGAATCATAAAGGGATAACTGAATGCCTGTTGCATCCTCGTCGTCTTGCTCCAAAATGCCCGCTATCCAATGCTTCATAATAAAGATTGGAAAATAAACAAAGCCGTGCTCGCGCACCATCTTCGTAAGTTGTTGGGTTTTATCGCGGTCCAAGTACACCATTGTATCCGACGGAACGATGCGTTTTGGTGGGAGGTACTGCTCGTAAATGGCGTCGAGTTCTATGTTTGATGTTTTGCCTTCGAGCATGTCGCCGCCCCACACTTCCTTGCCGAATTCGCGGGCAATATTCGACATATTTTTTGGTGTGTGTGTGGATTCCTCCTTCAAAACGACGGCTGCCGTTCCGTCGCGCATCAGTTTTTTGGATTTTCCTGCGGTTCGCCTCCGCGGTATGTGTGGCCTCTGCCTCCTGCGTTTCCGTTGCCGTAGCCGCCTCGCCTGCTACCATTTGAATAATTTCGTCCTTGGTAACTCTTGTAATTTGCGGGGGCGTCCGAGCGGTATTGAGTGCTTTGGCGCGTTTGCGCGCGCATGCGTTCTTTCATCATCCGAGAAACAAGCTCACGATCATTGGCATTGAGGGTGTCCAACTTTGCGTAAAGAGTGGTGGCGAATTCATCCCAGCTGCTCAAGTCCAACGCTCCAATTGGTGACCCGTCCGTGCCCACAATTTGCGCATACGCAGCTCCACCTTCAAGCGGGTCACATTTATCGTCCTTTGAGTTCCGGAACGTGCTTTTGGGTTTTTTGGTGTAACCAGCGCCGCCTTCAAATTCCGCCTTTTTAGTCATTACTGCAGCCTGCGCTGTTTCCATAATGTCTCGCGTGAATCTCGCCAGGCGTGGCGTTTGTGGAAGCAATGGCTCGCTGACTTCTTGGATAATTTGTCGCCATGTACGCATCTGGGCTCCCATCGCCCTTGCAACATGCACGTTGTACCGGAAAAGGCGCGTCGGCTTGGGTTCTTCGAGAAACATATCGAGCCATAACGCGATCCGCTCCCTATCGCTCAATTCTTTCAGCTCCGGCCCGGATAGGCCGAGCAGGATTACCGCCGACGCCGCCACGACTGGTGTCACCTGTGATGCTTCGATTGCCGTTTCCAGTTTTTCCAGGGCCCCTTCTAACGGGTCTCCCGTTGTTTGGCGTAGGCTCCGGAGCGCCTCGATAGCCTGTTTGTCTGCATTTTCCGTGTTCATGCATTCGCGGAGCCGTGTGTCCGCGTAGATGGTTTGCGCTTCCATCATGTTGTGTTGAATCCTCGCGTCACCGTCCAACGGCACCGTTCGGTCCCTTTCCTTGTCCTTTTCAAGACCCTCAGCCAGGCGCACAAGCTCTTCGTGATACTTCTCCGCTGAAATGATCCCTTGTTTGCGGAGACCTCTCCACGTCTTCGCTCTAGTCGACGTGCTTGGGTTGTTCAAAAAGAAACTGATGTCCACATCGCCCTCCTCGGTGGAAAGCGAAGCGATATCCGTCTTGTTGCTCATTGTTAAGCGCGAATGTTGTGAAGTACAATCGTCTTTTTGTGACGTGGCGGAACTTCTTGAACGGCTAGATGACGAGAAGCTGCGGATCTGCCTGGGCGCGTGCGTACGGTATTTTTTGTGCAAAATGTGTTTTTGTTTTCGTTTTTGCGTCAGAGACCGCATTAAACCCACTTAGATTACTTACTGGATTTGTATCCAATTCCATAAGAGACAGAAGTAGAAGGAGAGAGAACGAATAATCATTCGGTAAAGAGATAACAAACATACACGCATGTGACATCACATTTGTAGAAAACCACTTCAAGAGCATATCGGCACACAAGGTGCACTGGACCAAACCGTCCTGGGTACACCCGGGTCCGGGGTACCAAAATACATTCGGACCAGACATCTCGGACGAAAACCCGGACATGCATTCTTCAGAAATCCCCGCACCACACACTGCATAGCAGTGAATGTGCGTCACTCACTCGGAAAGCCGGCCGACCACATGGTACCCGACCCCTCGCTCGGACCCCCTCCCGTGCAGAACTTTCAATCCATCCAGAAAATCATGTACCATTCGATTGCCTCCGTCGAAAAGACTTCGCCAATGAAACCCTAACCCTAACCCTAGCTACCGACCTGTGTGAGATGTGTCGCGAAAGAAAGAGGCCGAGGGGAAGTGAGGGAGGCGTGGCCTGAGGTGGGGCAAGTCATGGCATGATTCTTCGCGACCCCGATGGGAAGCGGCAAGGCAGGCACGCGACTACAGCCGCGTGGCCGCGTAACTGGGGTTCCGTTCGTCCACCCTTCGCGTCCAGTCGCGTGTGGGACACGTCACGTCGTCTACATCTCTGTTGTGTGTTTTTTCTTGTGGCTTGGCACCGGTACCGGGGAAGCCCCCAGCACCGAGTGCCCCTTCATTTGTGCCAAAGGTGTGCATGCCAAACGGACATGCAAGAACAACGGATCACGAAAGAAAATCTGAAAACATATGAAACTACAAAGGCAAATCAGCTCCGACTGAACAAACGGTGGTGCCCGAGGGAAAAAGGGAAGAAGCCGAGGCGAAACGAGCACTCGTGTTGTCAGTGGGCAAAAAGATGAAGACAAGAGAATCTACTAAACTAGAGAAATCGAACAAATCAAAGAGTGACAGAAAACAAAGAAAAGATACTGGGTGGATGACAAACGCCCCGCCGGCGTTCGTCAGAGGGTTATGGCGAACACAGCGTGAATCCAAGCTGTGTTAAGAGAAACTGGAAACAAGAGAATCTTTAGAGAAATCAATCATAAACGTTAGAGATAGTTTTTCCATTTTTGAGGTCATCCTGGCTACCATTTCTTCACCCAGCGATGCCCAGCCACTCAACTATTGAAGGGAAGAAAATGCTGAAAAGTAAAGAATCTGAAAGGGATGTCATTACGGAGGGAACAAATCAATCAACGATTCCCCTTGTTAAAGCCCACGGGGTGGTAAAACGCCCTCGGCATATGAGGGTGGATAGCTTTCTGGAAAGGTTTTACAACAGAGGAAGCGCACCCTTTCAACTTAGACACCCGCTCTCTTTCTTGGAAACCCGGGGCGCGGGTGAAAGAGAGCTGGTCGAAAAAAACCCTCGGGCACCTGCAAAAACATTGAATCTGCAAAACATTGGATAAAATCACACTCGCGTGGCATTCCTGACCACCTTGAAAACAAACTGCTTTGCTGGTCTGCCATCGCGTGGCATGGAACAGCTTAAGCTGAATCAACATTCTGAAAACCACTTCACCGCGGACCAGACACCGTCAGGAGTTCTAGTTCTCAGGGTTGGGTGGGTGGGCGTTTTTGCGTCAGAGACCGCATTAAACCCACTAAGATTACTTACTGGATTTGTATCCAATTCCATAAGAGACAGAAGTAGAAGGAGAGAGAACGAATAATCATTCGGTAAAGAGATAACAAACATACACACATGTGACATCACATTTGTAGAAAACCACTTCAGGAGCATATCGGCACACAAGGTGCACTGGACCAAACCGTCCCGGGTACACCCGGGTCCGGGGTACCAAAATACATTCGGACCAGACATCTCGGACGAAACCCGGACATGCATTCGTCAGAAATCCCCCGCACCACACACTGCATAGCAGTGAATGTGCGTCACTCACTCGGAAAGCCGGCCGACCACATGGTACCCGACCCCCTCGCTCGGACCCCCCCCCGTGCCGAGCTTAAAGCCCATTTCAATCCATCCAGAAAATCATGTACCATTCGATTGCCTCCGTCGAAAAGACTTCGCCAATGAAATGCTACCGACCTGTGTGAGATGTGTCGCGAAAGAAAGAGGCCGAGGGGAAGTGAGGGAGGCGTGGCCTGAGGTGGGGCAAGTCATGGCATGATTCTTCGCGACCCCGATGGGAAGCGGCAAGGCAGGCACGCGACTACAGCCGCGTGGCCGCGTAACTGGGGTTCCGTTCGTCCACCCTTCGCGTCCAGTCGCGTGTGGGACACGTCACGTCGTCTACATCTCTGTTGTGTGTTTTTTCTTGTGGCTTGGCACCGGTACCGGGGAAGCCCCCCATAGCGCGCGGTTAGCCAGAAACCACTCTTGCATCTTTTCTTCCTTCGAAGTTCTTCATCTCATGGTGTGCGTGTGTGTGTGTGCGGGGTTGGTCGTCACACTTCTCCGCCCTCCTCGCGGGGCTGCTCTTCGCATAGCGGGCACCACGTTTGGCGGAGAAACGGCACACCGATGGGAGCTACACGTTCCACCTCCAGCGATCCCGTCGCGTCCACCCCAAAGTGGCGCGAGTAGGCGTCAGCCGGATTCTGCGCACCCTCGACGTAGAAAAACACTACGTCGATGCCTCTGTCATACCAGAGGTCATATGTGTACTCGAAAAGTTTGTTCAGTGCATAGCCTCTGCCGATGCCACCGAAACCGTTCAGGTGCTTTTGCGCAATCACAATCGCCCGGTGATCCGTTGCCAGCGCGATGCGTGCACCATCTGGAACGCGATGGTGTTCCACAATGTGTCGCAGCATCAGTTGCGCGGCGCGAGGTTCCGCATGTGCCGAGTACCTCGCCTGGAACCGGTCCGTCTCGAGGTCCGGATCTCCTAGTTTGCCGTCCGGATTCCTATGGCATTGTTGCTGGTATTTTCGCAGTTTTTCCAGCACGCGGGTCGCCTCGCCGTCCTCACCGCAGAGCTGCTGCTCCAGGTCCTCGGTCCAACGTTGTCGATACGTCCACATTTCCGTGGCGCCGGCCTCGCGCAGGTGAAGGACCGCACCCCAGCCTTCCAGCGACGCGTCGGTGAAACACACCGCGTCGTAGGCCGCCTCGTCATAGGACGGGTGACGTTCATCCGATATTCTCCACCACTGGTTGTGCACAAGTGCTCCGCCAATCTCCTGGAGTGTGCGCGAAACCGCCGAGTCAATGTATGGCACTGGGTCGTCCCAGTCGAAGCCCCGGAACGTCAGACGGAATATGCCGCGGTAGGTTCTCAAGAGCTTGAAGGCGCGAGCCGGGTTCACCTGGGTGGTGTGGAGCGCGAAAAATATCAGCGAGATCAGCGACGCCAAACTGCGAATCGTGTGGGAAGTTTTCCGCAGCGCAATCTGCATCTTCGCCACGGTCTTGACCGAGTTCCGAATCAGACGTTCATGTCCGTTCCACATGTATTCCTCACCGAGAAACACCGTATTGGCACCTGCCATCTGCAAGATCGCCTCGTCGGACATCACCTCCAACTCGTCGCGGTTTGGTGATGTCATGAGGTTTGCCGCCTTGATGCGCGCCACGACCGCGCGCACCGCCATCAGGAACTCACGTTCCTGACCCTCCTTCGCTGCGATCAGAATGTTGTCGATGAGGGTGGTGATGGTGACTGGCGTGTCGATGTCGACGATCGTCCAGGTCACGGCCTGACCCACGGCAACGCTCCATCGCGCACCGGTCGGAAGCGTCCGCAGACGGTAGTAGCGTCCGTCATGTCGTGCTCGAAACACGAACTTGTTGCGGAGTGTCGCCGCGATCGGGATAGCGTCGTAATAAGCTTCGAAATCGATCTGCAGCATGTAGCGGGCGTATCGCAACCGCTGCCGCCTTCCGAGGCGGGTGTCGTAGTGGACGCGTGGCACGTGATGTGTCGGGATCACCCGGTTCAGCAGCGGCTCCGTGATGAGGCGCCGTCTGCCCTTCAACTCGGGCACCGTGAACACGTTCACGCCATGCACTCCCTCAGGCAGTTGCGCCTGGGTACCCAATTCGTTGGCAGGACACGGCTCGAATTTTCCCATGTCGACTGCCTGGCGGATCTCGTCCGCTGTCAGGGCGCATTTTTTGATGGTCCGCGAGGTCCGCAATCCGTCATAGAAGCAGGGATCCAGGAAGCACTGGATCCGGCGAAGAAAACGCTTTGTGGAGGCGCGTTTTGTCGGCATCGTCAGCACCGCCTCCATGTCCAGCGGCGTGTTTTGTTTCAAGTGCAGCGGCCAGTGCTTTACCAGCGCCGGCCTTTCCGCCATCACTCGGACGAACCCGGACATGCGATCCACCATGTCCGACACCTCTTGCGGTGCAATCGCGAGGTTCGCACATGACGATTCCTGGGAGCGGAAACGAAACACCGAAGTCGCCGCTTCTAGCGGGTCTGGAATAACGCTCTTCCTGCGTTTTCCTTGCGGTCTCGGCCTCCACCGTAGGCTGCTGGCCATACCCAAGGTAGCGCAGCAGCGTGGCTTGTTTGGCGTGGCCTGATATCGTCATCAAGTCCTTCAGCGGGACACCCGCTTCCGCCATGCAGCGGAGTGCGCCTTTTCGAATCGAGGGCAGCTGTGCGCCTCGCATCTCTGTCCGCACCTCGTGTGCGATCCGCGACCTCAGCTCCTCCGAGTGAGGCGCGAACAACTCCTCTGATGGTTTCCGTTTTGCCATCATCTCTTGCAGCGTGGCTGCAAGGTCTCTGGTCAGCATCGACGGCACAGGGTATGGGCCCCTCGTCTTGGCACCTTTTCCTTTGCGTATCGTCAGGGTGATTCGCACGCACGGCTCCTCCTCTGCGATGGTGGTCGCTCTTCTCCTGCTGTGGTGGTCCGGCTCCGCAGCGGGTGTCGGAAACACCGTCACGTCCTTCACACGCAGCGTGGATATGTCGCACGCTCGCGCCGCGAATCCCCACATCATTGCCAAGAAAAGTGCAGCCCGAGGATGGCCTAGGCGAAGTCGGTCGAGGATTTTCTCGACCTGCATACGCGATACGAAAGGAGGCGCGTCTGGCACCGACTCCTTCATGAAGCGCTGCGCCGTGCCAAAAGCGCTTCGCCATTCCGGGTCGTCCTGGAGGCGAATGCCTCGCGATTGGGTGGAATAGAGCGGCAGGTCGCGCAGCGCACCCGCTACTCCCGCAAACGCCTTCGCTGTCGTTGCCCACTTCCATTTGCGTGCCCGAGCGGTCGACAGGATCAGGTCGATGCACGCCGACGGAAGACGCATGAGCATCTGCTCTGAATTCATGCATTTTATGCGCGTCAGCCATCGTAGATGGTGTGCGCGCGTGTCCGGCCTCACAAGACTCCATGCCAGCTGTGAGACGTGTGGCGGTTTCGCGCTGAAGAGGAACCAGTTTCTCGGGCAGGCCTCTGCTTCCTCTGCTTGCGAAAGAGGCCTGCCCTGCATGTTTAAAGGGTTTGAACGGATATCCTCGAGTGCTCGTTTCGCCTCCTCCGATATGTTCGCGTCGACATCGGCGTATCCATCACCTTTCCTGTTGCCAGGAATCCTGGATGTCTCGCCTTCATCGCCTTCATCGTTGATGTCCGGATCGACGTTCACTCCATCACCTGGCCATCTTTTCCGTCTGGTCAGGCGTGGCGCTGGATCATCCGAGCGACCTTGATGTGTCTCCGGCGTCGCACCTCTTGGACGAGGCACGTATCGGGACGCGTGGCGTGACGCACGCTGTGGCTTTGAGGTCGGGTAATGCGTCATCCCGGCGGGAATGTACACACCCACCGTCGCTTCCGACGCCACTTTTGTGAGGACGTAATAGCTCGGGTATCGCACCCCGTTCATGTCTTCCGGTGCCTCACGGAGTCTCGCTCCGAGGAGAAACTTATAGTTTCTAAACTGGTCAGATAACGCCGACATCGAGGGCCCTCGAACGAGATACAATTCGTCGATCGGAGGGTCCATCGACACCTCATCGGCTCCGTTCTCCTCACGGAAAATCACCTCATTCGGATCGGTCGGTGATGGATCCACGATGTGGATCTTCTTGTGGAGAAGTTTCAGCATCTCTTGAACACTATAGGGTTGCAGCGGTGTCAGTTTGTGTCGCACACGCTGCTGTCCAACGGCTGTGTCGCTCATACCGCGCGCGACACCATCGCCGGCTCTCGCCAGAGCCGTCGCAGCCCATAGGTGATCCAAAACAAATTCGTATACCCTCCTGGCGTGTTTGTTTGCCTCTGCGAATGTTTCTTCTATCCACTCGGAGATGCATTTCCCTTGTGGAGGTGGTGGTGATGGATTCGCCGGCACGTTTTCAGCTACACTCACGGTCGCGTTCGCTGGCATACTCCCTGGGATGTTCTCTGGGACAATCCTCTGCTCATTTTCTGATGCTTTTTCGGGAGTTTTCGCCGATGCGCTCTCAGGCTCGTGAGTCACGACTCGTGCTGATGCGCCATCAGGCTCGTGAGCCACGTCTCGTGCTGATGCGCTGGTTGTTTCATTGACGGGCACGTTGTCCCGTAGTGCTGCAGCGCGTGCGTCGGCACGCGCGATCGCATCAATCAGCAGCATGTCCTCATCATCGGATGAGGGGTCGCTTACCAGTGGGGAATGTGATGTGTTTTCTGTCACCTGAACTGGATCCACGGACATTTGTCTACCACGTTTCTTTGCAGCCTTACGCCTTGGAAGCGGAGCATCCATCGAGGACCTGTCCGGACGTTTTCGGGACGACGCCTGCGATGTCGATTTTCTCTCCTGTGGTGTGCGCCTCGTTCGCGCAGCTCGGTCCACGTTCCTCTGCATCCTGGTTTCCCTTTTCTTCTGTCTCGAAGATGGTTTTGGAATGCTCTGGACCGCTCGTGTGGTGCGTGTCGTTGGTCGTTTCCGATTCGGCGGAGACTTTTTCGACTGCTTTACACCACCACCTCCGTGGAGAGCGTCGCGTGATCCGGATGATTGGACTGCGTCATCCATTTTTGCACGCTTCCATGGCATCTTCGCGATTTCATCGTAAAAGAAATCTTTCCTAGACACCGGGTGGTTCGTGAGCACCTTTCTCATTTTCGTGAGGAAATAATCACGAGGCGGGTGATACTGCGACGCCGCATAAAATAGTCGTCGCAAACACCGTGGCAAATCACGACGGTGATCAACCATTAATTGTAAATAATGACTGAAAAATGCCGCGGACATGAACAACCCACAATCATTGCTATAGCGTTCCTGACGTGGCGAAAATTGTTTCACCAAACGCAAAGCTGGCCAAACCTTTTGAGGTTCTCATTGAGTTGTTGCTCCAAAATTGGGGATGGTGCGGAATCATAAAGGGATAACTGAATGCCTGTTGCATCCTCGTCGTCTTGCTCCAAAATGCCCGCTATCCAATGCTTCATAATAAAGATTGGAAAATAAACAAAGCCGTGCTCGCGCACCATCTTCGTAAGTTGTTGGGTTTTATCGCGGTCCAAGTACACCATTGTATCCGACGGAACGATGCGTTTTGGTGGGAGGTACTGCTCGTAAATGGCGTCGAGTTCTATGTTTGATGTTTTGCCTTCGAGCATGTCGCCGCCCCACACTTCCTTGCCGAATTCGCGGGCAATATTCGACATATTTTTTGGTGTGTGTGTGGATTCCTCCTTCAAAACGACGGCTGCCGTTCCGTCGCGCATCAGTTTTTGGATTTTCCTGCGGTTCGCCTCCGCGGTATGTGTGGCCTCTGCCTCCTGCGTTTCCGTTGCCGTAGCCGCCTCGCCTGCTACCATTTGAATAATTTCGTCCTTGGTAACTCTTGTAATTTGCGGGGGCGTCCGAGCGGTATTGAGTGCTTTGGCGCGTTTGCGCGCGCATGCGTTCTTTCATCATCCGAGAAACAAGCTCACGATCATTGGCATTGAGGGTGTCCAACTTTGCGTAAAGAGTGGTGGCGAATTCATCCCAGCTGCTCAAGTCCAACGCTCCAATTGGTGACCCGTCCGTGCCCACAATTTGCGCATACGCAGCTCCACCTTCAAGCGGGTCACATTTATCGTCCTTTGAGTTCCGGAACGTGCTTTTGGGTTTTTTGGTGTAACCAGCGCCGCCTTCAAATTCCGCCTTTTTAGTCATTACTGCAGCCTGCGCTGTTTCCATAATGTCTCGCGTGAATCTCGCCAGGCGTGGCGTTTGTGGAAGCAATGGCTCGCTGACTTCTTGGATAATTTGTCGCCATGTACGCATCTGGGCTCCCATCGCCCTTGCAACATGCACGTTGTACCGGAAAAGGCGCGTCGGCTTGGGTTCTTCGAGAAACATATCGAGCCATAACGCGATCCGCTCCCTATCGCTCAATTCTTTCAGCTCCGGCCCGGATAGGCCGAGCAGGATTACCGCCGACGCCGCCACGACTGGTGTCACCTGTGATGCTTCGATTGCCGTTTCCAGTTTTTCCAGGGCCCCTTCTAACGGGTCTCCCGTTGTTTGGCGTAGGCTCCGGAGCGCCTCGATAGCCTGTTTGTCTGCATTTTCCGTGTTCATGCATTCGCGGAGCCGTGTGTCCGCGTAGATGGTTTGCGCTTCCATCATGTTGTGTTGAATCCTCGCGTCACCGTCCAACGGCACCGTTCGGTCCCTTTCCTTGTCCTTTTCAAGACCCTCAGCCAGGCGCACAAGCTCTTCGTGATACTTCTCCGCTGAAATGATCCCTTGTTTGCGGAGACCTCTCCACGTCTTCGCTCTAGTCGACGTGCTTGGGTTGTTCAAAAGAAACTGATGTCCACATCGCCCTCCTCGGTGGAAAGCGAAGCGATATCCGTCTTGTTGCTCATTGTTAAGCGCGAATGTTGTGAAGTACAATCGTCTTTTTGTGACGTGGCGGAACTTCTTGAACGGCTAGATGACGAGAAGCTGCGGATCTGCCTGGGCGCGTGCGTACGGTATTTTTTGTGCAAAATGTGTTTTTGTTTTCGTTTTTGCGTCAGAGACCGCATTAAACCCACTTAGATTACTTACTGGATTTGTATCCAATTCCATAAGAGACAGAAGTAGAAGGAGAGAGAACGAATAATCATTCGGTAAAGAGATAACAAACATACACGCATGTGACATCACATTTGTAGAAAACCACTTCAAGAGCATATCGGCACACAAGGTGCACTGGACCAAACCGTCCTGGTACACCCGGGTCCGGGGTACCAAAATACATTCGGACCAGACATCTCGGACGAAAACCCGGACATGCATTCGTCAGAAATCCCCGCACCACACACTGCATAGCAGTGAATGTGCGTCACTCACTCGGAAAGCCGGCCGACCACATGGTACCCGACCCCTCGCTCGGACCCCCGTCCCGTGTAGAGCCCATTTCAATCCCTCCAGAAAATCATGTACCATTCGATTGCCTCCGTCGAAAAGACTTCGCCAATGAAACCTGACCTAACCTGACCTAACCCTAACCCTAACCCTATGCACCCTAACCCTATGCACCCTAACCCATGCACCCTCACCCTATGCACCTCACCCATGCACCCTCACCCATGCACTCACCCTATGCACCCTCACCCTATGACCCCCTTAACCGCACAAGCACCCTAACCGCCCTAACCCTGTCCCCCGTTTTTTTCAGAAAGGAAACAGATTGCACGTTCTGGACTAATCTGCAGTATTTGGAAAAAGAGGCCTTCCCGAGGAAACCCCCGCAATACGGCATAAGCTGGCGTCGCGTTTTTTTGACGGGGCACCCGAAACGACGCGCCTGTATCGCCCCTGAAGCCCCATACTTCAAGCAGAAAAGCTTTATTTTGAAAGGAGCACGCGCACGGCACATGTTATAAAGGAAAGGGTAGCGGGCGGTTGGGGGGGGCCAAGAGAAACCCTCTACAGAAAAGGGAAGTTTGGAAGAAGGCGTGCGTCACGCGCACAGGCGCCTGAGGCGATCCAGTCACCTTGTTCAAGCCAACTTCTGGGTGGCAGAAGCGGAAAATTAGAAGTTAGCCCCCCATAAAAAACACCAAAAAAGCGTGAAAGTCTGCGCAGTTCAATCGGAGAACCGCAGTGTATCATACCCGCGCGAAAACTCGAACGACTAAATAACGCGCCCATAGGGGTCACGCAAGAAGAAAGGTTTTTTGAGTCGCAAGAGCTATGGGTTTTTTACTTCCAGGGGAGAACAAAAAGAGTCACCGATTGAGGGATTACAAAAAGCGCCTTATAAACACGCCAGGTTTTTAATTGAATCCCGCCATGGGGCAATTGACAAATCAACGATCACGTCGAATATGCCAACCTTTATTTGCTAACTGAAATAGACGGTAAGAGCTTTAGAAGTAAAAGGACAGTGGTTTTTTCGTCGGAGTGATTCTTATAAAGCGGGATATCGATAAATGTTTCCCCTTTTTCTGCGCAGAGGGCGAAAAAACATACAAAACGCATACCTTCTTTGACATACTGCCTTTCGGGGCTTAAAGACCATTAGTTGACAGACAAGCTTCTGTTTCGGCAAGTAGTTGCGCGTTTGCATCTCAAGCCTGAGGAAAAATTCACGCCATAATGCTTTACACGGGCAAAAGACACCCAGCCAACAGCGGACGGGGCGACTGCACGAAAGACATGGAATTTTTGCACCCAGGCAAACGGAGGGAACGAGCTTGATAGACGGAACTCTTTTCGCACTCGGCCCATCATGAAGTCCTTCGCCCCACCGCCATCCCAATTGTCACGGCAACGTTCTGAAAGGTAAAAGGCACGAGACTGCGCAAGCCGAACTCCCATGCACATCGATAAAGCGAATCACAATTCGCAGCACTCGGAAATTACTTTTTTATCCAGGCGAAACACCAGCCGCCGCCCCCCCCCCACCCCCAGCGAGACCTGAATCGGGCTCCTGCAAAATATAGAAAAAAGGGGCAGAAAAGCGACGGACCTGGAGGAAACAGCATTTTCACTTGCAGAACCCCTTTTTAAGTTCTAATGGCAAGAAAGTCACGGACCACCGTTGTGAGGCAACTCCCGTGGTAACCTGATAAAATCGATCCGCTGGACCCCCCTACTCGCACCCAGCGCGTCTGATTTTAAGAGGGAAAGTGGCCAAAATCGTCCTCGCCAAGTATTCAAACACCCATGCAGGAATCGGGCAGGTGTCACCGCTGACTCCTTTGCGTGTTTTGTCACCCAGTGAGCGCGCAGGGGATGCGATTAAGATTTTATGCCTATGACCCCCCCCCTTGTGTGAAGATGCAAAATGGATTGCAACAGGCTCGTGTATCTTTTTCGGATTGAACTGCGTTTTGAATGGTAACACAGAAATAGACGGGTTGGTAACAAAGTTGTCGAGGCCCAGCTGCTGTCGTGGTGGCGCTCGAGAAGACATAAGCAAGAAGAGTTGCCTCCGGTACTGGATGTCCGCGAGACAAGTAAAGCGGGGATCAAAGCGCTATTATCCTTCCCGCATCTAAGATGCGTCCTGGTTATTTGGATCCCAAGGACAGGTAAAGTGTAGTGCGAGATGGCGAATACTAAGCGGCACAAATGGAAATGCAAAGAACTGTGGTTTATAAACTGTTCAGAGAGTCCTCCATGCACAGCTCACTAGATGAGGTTGGTGAAGCGTAGCCTCTCTCCCGTAAAAAAAAGAGGTTATGAGAGCCTTACTGCAAAGCGAAGTCTAGCTCATTTAATGCAGATTCTTCATCTAGCTGTACTGCATCGAGTCTCTCTTTTGTATTTGATGCAGATGCCTATCTTGACCTCTTGTCATTTTTCACGGTTCCTCAAGTACGTGACAACTTTCCCCCGATGCTCCTTTGGCAAAAGATGTACACGAAGCCAAGAAAGGCAACGCTTCTCCAGCAAGCGCTGTGCTTCACTAGAGCCTCAAAATTCTCTGCTTCGCAACGCGCAGTGAAATCGCACGTCGAGGTAACAATAGAGTGCGTGCTGTCTTTCGTGAGGAAGTGTATATACATCTTTTTTCGTGTAGATCAGCACTCCGTTCTGTGATCCGAAGAGAGAGATTTGTGTGTATCCATGCTAAGCGACCTTCCGCTTTGCTGCATCTATTTTTTTCTCTGATAGCTGGCACCAACGCCAAATGGGACGACACTGTGTGTCTCCGCGGGTAGGTCGTTTACAAGTTCTGACCCGGGTGGACACACTTGACAAGTAATACATCGTCTCAGATCAGTGTGTCATGGATCTGGTGCCCCCTGAAATATAAACACGTGAAATCAAGGAGAAAAGAGTTCCGAGTGAATTTCGGTCTTGCTGACTCTGGAGAAAAGCACGCAGCTATACATATTGGCAGAACTTGAGTCAACGAAGCTCGGGTGCCGCTCACCAAGTTCCGGGCAGGCCGAGTAAGGTTAGTTTTTCTTCTCGTAAGAAAGCTTGAGAGAACGCATGTTGCCGTCTCGGCGAAAGCAAACCCTCTGAGAAGACCCCAATAGGGTTCAATGCCGATTACTTTCTCTTTCCCTCTTGCTTTTGCACGCGGTAACAAAAAAAAAATGACTTATTTCTCCAACGGGAAAAATATGTAGATATATACCACCTTAACAGCTGTATTTCGGCACTGCTGTCCTCATGGATTTTCCGAGCTTAGAGTCCCAGACTTTTTTTTCTTTGCTCCGGCGGTTTCCATTTTTAGGTCGCCTGGTACTAAAAAGCTTTTCGCAGTGCTGTGTGCACTACAATGATTTAGTTGTGCATCCTCAGGTAGAGTTCAGTGTGACTTGCACACACAATATTTCCAGCCGTGTCCAGTTATCGTCCACTTATAGAGAACATCAGACGTGCTTCTGCGCTATTCACAGTGGAGGACGTAGTGGTCCATTCGACAGCGTATACAACGATCGTGTGTATATCAACGTCAACAAAAATGGTGTTGATTCTTATGGTGCTCACTTTGAATCTCGTGACGACGTGAATCTTTGGCTGGACGTGGCCGATCGTTCGAAAACATTTTTCGTATCCGCTTTTTTTTCTGATCAATGGGAGGCGTGGACGCAGCTGGCAAGTTGCGCATGCGCTGGCATTAGGTACAGTACATTCTTGACTCCGAAAACTCATATGTCGTGTGGGATTCAATCGTCTAGCAAGGAAATCTCTGCAGCTCTCTCGTTTTTTTTCAAGGTGCATGATACTGTTTGTGGGTTCTTTCACGTGATCGTTTCTGCAGCTGCGCTCCAGTTTTTTTTCGTTTGCCAGAAAAGCTTCTCCTGGCTCTCATTACGGTATATTCAAGATCTCAACAACTGTGCTTGCGAGGTGTACTTTAAGCGCAGAGGTATTTTGCTAGGATTGCGCCTGCAAAAAAGCGCATTCGGTATTCGTAGGATGTTTTCATTCGAATGGTGAGGTCTGTTGAGCTTTTAGGCATCCTGGATATCTTTTCTGCTTAATGAGCTCGCTTGGAATATTGAAATCACTGTCTGTTTCCTCTGCAAATTAAGAGAGGGCCGTGAGTTCGGGCAATCGTGGTTTTTCGCATTCCATTGACATGCGGTTTTTCTACAACTGGTGACCAAAGTGCGGACCTTTGGAAGGGCGAAAATCCAAATACCGCTCTGCCCACTCGACATGAGGCGGCAAATACCCATACAAGAGGTGGTGAGTACTTTTGATTTATCCTTGTTTCCTTGATGGATCACAATTGATTAGAGCGCTCTATTTGCGTCTGCTCCTTAATACGCTTCGTCGCGTGCCACGTCGTTTTTTCAAATAGGCTCTCGTCACCTTTTCCATGCGCCTGTGAAATGAATATTATCTGCGAGTAGCGTTATATGTCGTAGGAATTCGGTACCGGGCGAAAGATACGACAGTTTCGAGGAAAAGTCTACGTTCATGTATCTCCCATTACACTGCTGTGCTCCTCTTGGGTCTAGTGGCGAAGGTTACGTAGAGTGAATGAGAAGCACAAAAGTTGTTCTTGGGTGAGTGAGTTGGATGACAAGTGTCGCTCTCCTACTGTGTTGCATGCTTCCGAAAACTCTCTTTTGGGAACGTTTTCTCATCTGTTTTCAAAACCCGTTTGCTTTTAGCGCTCTTTGTTCCTTGTGTAGCCGGAGTACTCCGGAACTAGTTCGCCGTTAACACAGCTCCCTTGAGTTAGAGGTTTTCTGCACAAGAAAGAGACTCATATTTTTTATTTTCCATTCCACTTGCAGTATTCTTAAGAGGAAAAACAGCGAGTAACCTGTTGGCAGAAAAAAAGTCATCTGTGTGCCTTCCTCCTACTCAACACGAAGTGACGACGACGCTGCAATAAAAGAGAGTTTATCAGACCTGAGAAGTCCCGTACTTCCGTCAGTCATACGAGCTTTTCGACTCTAAAGCAGTGCACACGAACTTTTTCGACAACACCGGAACCACGATAGTCTCTCTCAAGAGCGCAATTTCAGGTCAGGATAGACCAACCAGATCTCCAGAGAAGTCTTTTCGGACTGATCAGTTCTCGCGAGCCACTAACGGCAGAACCACGAAGCTGCAGTTCGGTATCTCAGAAGTGAGATGTCATCATCTCTCACCGATTCCCGTCCCGATGGGGTGGTTGACTACCATGAACATACAAGTCACCCCACAACTGTGAAAGGAGTCTCACCACCTCCAGAAACACTCCAATCCTTCCTTCGACTCCTAACAGTTTGGCGTTGCACTGTGTGCCGCAAGGTGAAGGACCTGCAGGGCGCACACCTGAACGGGAAGACAAGTGTGCGGTCGGACTGCTGGCCCTGCGCAAAAAAGACAACGTTTGTAAA
Source organism: Porcisia hertigi (assembly GCF_017918235.1). Lineage (NCBI taxonomy): Eukaryota > Euglenozoa > Kinetoplastea > Trypanosomatida > Trypanosomatidae > Porcisia > Porcisia hertigi. Next base: position 1,340,011 of record NC_090587.1, on the reverse strand, counting down.
GGAGTGCAGCAGTGACACCTCGCTTGGGATTGACAAACACCGCGCAGACGATGGAGCGAGAGCTGCAGGTGACAAGGGTGTCTTTGGCTCGAGTGGGCGTCACCCGACAGTTTTCAAATCACCTGTTGTTCCATCTGAGGCGGAGGAGCCGAGCTGTATGCTGTCGGTGAAAAAGGTCAGCGCCGCAGAAGAATGCACTGTCGACAGGGCGAGTGCTGTGCATGTGGCGGGAAATACCGTTTGGCGTTGCACTGTGTGCCGCAAGGTGAAGGACCTGCAGGGCGCACACCTGAACGGGAAGACAAGTGTGCGGTCGGACTGCTGGCCCTGTGCGAAAAAGACAACCTTTTTTCGAGACGGAGGCGCTCCATACGAATCTGGTCCTGCTGCCCAGCCTGTGACCATCGCCGGACAGGCACACCAGAGCCCTAGTGGAGCCACTCATCTGGCAAGCGACGTCGGAAACAGCGCCATGGCCGCATCTACCCCGCCGTCCTCATTTCGAAGGGCTGCCTCTTCCTCCCAGGTTTCCGAGAAGCAAGTAGCCGCCGCCCCGTTCAAGAGCGCGTTTGGTGATAACGCCGCGCCCGCTGCGAGCAGGCCCGCTGCGGCGACCCCGTTCAAGAGCGCGTTTGGTGATGTCGCCGCGCCCGCTGCGGACAAGCCCGCTGCGGCGACCCCGTTCAAGAGCGCGTTTGGTGGTGTCGCCGCGCCCATTGCGGACAAGCCCGCTGCGGCGGCCCCATTCAAGAGCGCGTTTGGTGATGTCGCCGCGCCCATTGCGGACAAGCCCGCTGCTGCTGCCCCATTCAAGAGCGCGTTTGGTGATGTCGCCGCGCCCGCTGCGGACAAGCCCGCTGCGGCGACCCCGTTCAAGAGCGCGTTTGGTGGTGTCGCCGCGCCCATTGCGAGCATGCCCGCTGCTGCTGCCCCATTCAAGAGCGCGTTTGGTGATGTCGCCGTGCCCGCTGCGAGCATGCCCGCTGCTGCTGCCCCGTTCAAGAGCGCGTTTGGTGATGTCGCCGTGCCCGCTGCGAGCAAGCCCGCTGCTGCTGCCCCGTTCAAGAGCGCGTTTGGTGATGTCGCCGTGTCCGCTGCGGACAAGCCCGCTGCTGCTGCCCCGTTCAAGAGCGCGTTTGATGATGTCGCCGTGCCCTCTGCGGACAAGCCCCCTGCGGCGACCCCGTTCAAGAGCGCGTTTGGAGGTGTTGCTGTCCCGGTGTGTGTGAGACCAGACTCGCTAAACTGTTGCGCAGAGAAAGGGAAATGTGGTGCTGGTGAGCCCGGGCCGATGAGTTTGAGGGTTTCGACTGCATCTGTTGACGCACACGCGGCGACAGTGGCACAGACAGCCTGCCTGAAACAGGAGAGCGTGTGGCGTTGCACTGTGTGCCGCAAGGTGAAGGACCTGCAAGGCACACACCTGAACGGGAAGACAAGTGTGCGGTCGGACTGTTGGCCCTGCGCAAAAAAGACAACGTTTGTAAAGGAGTGCAGCAGTGACACCTCGCTTGGGATTGACAAACACCGCGCAGACGATGGAGCGAGAGCTGCAGGTGACAAGGGTGTCTTTGGTTCGAGTGGGCGTCACCCGACAGTTTTCAAATCACCTGTTGTTCCATCTGAGGCGGAGGAGCCGAGCTGTATGCTGTCGGTGAAAAAGGTCAGCGCCGCAGAAGAATGCACTGTCGACAGGGCGAGTGCTGTGCATGTGGCGGGAAATACCGTTTGGCGTTGCACTGTGTGCCGCAAGGTGAAGGACCTGCAGGGCGCACACCTGAACGGGAAGACAAGTGTGCGGTCGGACTGCTGGCCCTGTGCGAAAAAGACAACCTTCTTTCGAGACGGAGGCGCTCCATACGAATCTGGTCCCGCTGTCCAGCCTGTGACCATCGCCCGACAGGCACACCAGAGCCCTAGTGGAGCCACTCATCTGGCAAGCGACGTCGGAAATAGCGCCGTGACCGCATCTACCCCGCCGTCCTCAGTTCGAAGGGCTGCCTCTTCCTCACAGGTTTCCGAGAAGCAAGTAGCCGCCACCCCGTTCAAGAGCGCGTTTGGTGATGTCGCCGTGCCCGCTGCGGACAAGCCCCCTGCTGCTGCCCCGATCAAGAGCGCGTTTGGTGATATCGCCGTGTCCGCTGCGAGCAAGCCCCCTGCGGCGACCCCGTTCAAGAGCGCGTTTGGTGATATCGCCGTGTCCGCTGCGAGCAAGCCCCGCGACGCCCCGTTCAAGCGCGTTTGGTGATGTCGCCGTGCCGCTGGGACAAGCCCCCTGCTGCCCCGTTCAAGAGCGCGTTTGGTGATATCGCCGTGCCCGCTGCGAGCAAGCCCGCTGCTGCTGCCCCGTTCAAGAGCGCGTTTGGTGATGTCGCCGTGCCCGCTGCGGGCAAGCCCCCTGCTGCTGCCCCGTTCAAGAGCGCGTTTGGTGATATCGCCGTGTCCGCTGCGAGCAAGCCCCCTGCGACGACCCCGTTCAAGAGCGCGTTTGGTGATGTCGCCGTGCCCGCTGCGGACAAGCCCCCTGCGGCGACCCCGTTCAAGAGCGCGTTTGGTGATATCGCCGTGTCCGCTGCGAGCAAGCCCGCTGCGGCTGCCCCGTTCAAGAGCGCGTTTGGTGATGTCGCCGTGCCCTCTGCGGACAAGCCCCCTGCGGCGACCCCGTTCAAGAGCGCGTCTGGAGGTGTTGCTGTCCCGGTGTTTGTGAGACCAGACTCGCTAAACTGTTGCGCAGAGAAAGGGAAATGTGGTGCTGGTGAGCCCGGGCCGATGAGTTTGAGGGTTTCGACTGCATCTGTTGACGCACACGCGGCGACAGTGGCACAGACAGCCTGCCTGAAACAGGAGAGCGTGTGGCGTTGCACTGTGTGCCGCAAGGTGAAGGACCTGCAAGGCACACACCTGAACGGGAAGACAAGTGTGCGGTCGGACTGCTGGCCCTGCGCAAAAAAGACGACGTTTGTAAAGGAGTGCAGCAGTGACACCTCGCTTGGGATTGACAAACACCGCGCAGACGATGAGGCGAGAGCTGCAGGTGACAAGGGTGTCTTTGGCTCGAGTGGGCGTCACCCGACAGTTTTCAAATCACCTGTTGTTCCATCTGAGGCGGAGGAGCCGAGCTGTATGCTGTCGGTGAAAAAGGTCAGCGCCGCAGAAGAATGCACTGTCGACAGGGCGAGTGCTGTGCATGTGGCGGGAAATACCGTCTGGCGTTGCACTGTGTGCCGCAAGGTGAAGGACCTGCAGGGCGCACACCTGAACGGGAAGACAAGTGTGCGGTCGGACTGCTGGCCCTGTGCGAAAAAGACAACCTTTTTTCGAGACGGAGGCGCTCCATACGAATCTGGTCCTGCTGCCCAGCCTGTGACCATCGCCGGACAGGCACACCAGAACCCTAGTGGAGCCACTCATCTGGCAAGCGACGTCGGAAACAGCGCCATGGCCGCATCTACCCCGCCGTCCTCGTTTCGAAGGGCTGCCTCTTCCTCCCAGGTTTCCGAGAAGCAAGTAGCCGCCGCCCCGTTTAAGAGCGCGTTTGGTGATATCGCCGTGCCCGCTGCGAGCAAGCCCGCTGCTGCTGCCCCGTTTAAGAGCGCGTTTGGTGATATCGCCGTGCCTGCTGCGGACAAGCCCGCTGCGGCGACCCCGTTCAAGAGCGCGTTTGGTGATGTCGCCGCGCCCGCTGCGGACAAGCCCGCTGCTGCTGCCCCGTTCAAGAGCGTGTTTGGTGGTGTCGCCGCGCCCGCTGCGGACAAGCCCGCTGCTGCTGCCCCGTTCAAGAGCGCGTTTGGAGGTGTTGCTGTCCCGGTGTGTGTGAGACCAGACTCGCAAAACCGCTGCGCAGAGAAAGGGAAATGTGGTGCTGGTGAGCCCGGGCCGATGAGTTTGAGGGTTTCGACTGCATCTGTCGACGCGCACGCGGCGACAGTGGCACAGACAGCCTGCCTGAAACAGGAGAGCGTGTGGCGTTGCACTGTGTGCCGCAAGGTGAAGGACCTGCAGGGCGCACACCTGAACGGGAAGACAAGTGTGCGGTCGGACTGCTGGCCCTGCGCAAAAAAGACAACGTTTGTAAAGGAGTGCAGCAGTGATACCTCGCTTGGGATTGACAAACACCGCGCAGACGATGAGGCGAGAGCTGCAGGTGACAAGGGTGTCTTTGGCTCGAGTGGGCGTCACCCGACGGTTTTCAAATCACCTGTTGTTCCATCTGAGGCGGAGGAGCCCAGCGTAACAGGCTTCACGGGCGGGTCCCTGGAGCCCATCTGCGGTGGCAAGGTAGGGGTCACCGTGAAGAGGGATACGACCGGGTTGAATGTAACGAGAACTCCTTCAGACACGGAATGTGTCCCTTTAGCAGTTGTAGAGGCGTTGATCACGCAAGCCTGGCAACAGGAGCGTGAGTCGATAAAGGCAGATTTGGAGGTTTTCCGAAAGGATTTGCTGTTCGAAGTGCGTCAGGCAATCTCTCAGGCTTACGCGCGAGCCGTTGCGGCCGCTCCGGCGGTTTTCGAGAAATCACCTGCACAGATGACAGAAAGCCTAGCTAGCCGACATTTGTCAAGAGCTTTCCGTAAGTCGTGAGCTTTCGTACTCTTCCTAAGATGGTGTTCTTTTGTTGACAACTCTTTAAAAAATGTGCTCGATCATAATTACGAAGGAGTCCTTAGAGTTTATGCATAGTGACGATCTCTACTTGAGCATACTGGTGCACGACCATCGCAACATGTGTCACAGCAACTGGATTACTTCGTCCGTTCGCTGTTTTTGTAGTCTACCTCAGCGGGCTATCGTTGGGACGTACATAAAGCTACCTTCTTACGATGAGGACTCCGGTGGATTGCGTGTACATCATCACGGTATCAGGCCAACACCCACTCGGCGGAAGGGGGAGAGGGAGGCAAAGCACACTCCTATCTTTCGATCTCCGTCCACTGCCAGACCATTTCTGGGGGGTTACCAGGGTCAAGTACCCCGTGGCTGTGAGGTGGTCCGAGCGATGTGTCGCCACTGGTGTCAGCGGACCGGTGCTGGATTGAGGTGTGTGGGCTCGATCCGCGAGAGTGCCGACGCTTGCACCGTCTATGCGATGAGAGGGGTACCGGCGCTGCTGGAACGCACCTCCCCTGGTCACCGCTGCCTACTGGTGGAGGGCAACCCACAAGACGCGGATAGGCGGAGCGCGAGACCAATGCTCTTTTGGAAGTGCTTGGGTCGGCACGGCTGCAACGCGTGTGCACCGCTGTCACCACAGCACGCGGTTGGGGCTGTGAGAGGCCGGGCAGAATGTGGCGTTGAACTGATGCTGTACACGAAAATAGGCTTATGAAAATAAATGATCTGCGTATTCAAAGCGCATACTCCTTTCCTCTCTACGTTTTTTTGAGCCAGGGCAGAGCGTCTGCAAGTCAACGAACGCACGTGTTCATTGCTCTTTAGCAGCACTTGAAATTTTCTTGTTTTTCCCATAGCCCAAGTGCGCTTCAAATTTCGCTGAGTTTCTCTTTTTCACTGGTAGAGGTACGCAAGTGCATACACTAGATTCACGAATGCCGCCACCAACTCGACTGGATGCGCTTTGCGAAACCGCGACGACCTTCAGCAGCAACTTGAAAGATCTACAACTGCTTTGCAGCAGACTTCAAATCCTCAGACAAAGCGTAAGTGACATCTGTAGTAGGCAAATTCCTGCAGTAGAATCTTCAATCGAGCAGTTCCATGAGACACATTTGCATAGCCTTTTAGCCACTGGAGATGATTTTAAGAACGATTTACCAGTGCACTCAGTCGGTCTGCTTCTCTGCTCCATTGACTCATTGTTTTTGCAATCTCATAAATGTCTTGAGAGCAGGTGTTCAGCTGCGTTGCGGAGGTCTGCTGCCGAAGGCCGTTCGTCGAAAATTTATGCCGTTGGGTATTCTCCCGAATCGCTGGTCGGTGATTCTGATGTTGTTCACCACTCTGTAGCCAGGGAGGCGGATATCACTTCTCATGGTGGTGCCATATGTGTTAATAAACCTCTGGGGAACGACTTGACACATGTTTTCCCCGCTGGCGCCAAAGAGCCTGCCGCCACTTTGGAGAACAAGCCCGCTGTGGGTGGGTTTGGCTCTGCCGCTGGCACCGCCACCAAGGAGCCTGCCGCTGCTTTGGAAGGCAAGCCCGCTGTGGGTGGGTTTGGCTCTGCCGCTGGCACCGCCACCAAGGAGCCTGCCGCTGCCTTGGAAGGCAAGCCCGCTGCGAGTGGGTTTGGCTCTGCCGCTAGCACCGCCATCAAGGAGCCTGCCGCCACTTTGGAGAACAAGCCCGCTGTGGGTGGGTTTGGCTCTGCCGCTGGCACCGCCACCAAGGAGCCTGCCGCTGCTTTGGAAAGCAAGCCCGCTGCGAGTGGGTTTGGCCAGGCGCCGCCGAGTGCGTTCGGCAAGGCTCCACCAGCATCCAGCACATTCGGCCAGGCAGCATCCGCTAGTGCAGCGCAGCCTGCTGCGAGTGGGTTTGGCCAGGCGCCGCCGAGTGCGTTCGGCAAGGCTCCACCAGCATCCAGCACATTCGGCCAGGCAGCATCCGCTAGTGCAGCGCAGCCTGCTGCCAGTGGGTTTGGCCAGGCTCCACCAGCATCGAGCACATTCGGCCAGGCAGCATCCGCTAGTGCAGTGCAGCCTGCTGCCAGTGGGTTCGGCCAGGCTCCACCAGCATCCAGCACATTCGGCCAGGCAGCATCCGCTGGTGCAGGGCAGCCTGCTGCGAGTGCGTTCGGCAAGGCTCCACCAGCATCCAGCACATTCGGCCAGGCAGCATCCGCTAGTGCAGCGCAGCCTGCTGCGAGTGGGTTTGGCCAGGCGCCGCCGAGTGCGTTCGGCCAGGCTCCACCTGCATCCAGCACATTCGGCCAGGCAGCATCCGCCGGTGCAGTGCAGCCTGCTGCGAGTGGGTTTGGCCAGGCGCCGCCGAGTGCGTTCGGCCAGGCTCCACCAGCATCCAGCACATTCGGCCAGGCAGCATCCGCCGGTGCAGCGCAGCCTGCTGCGAGTGGGTTTGGCCAGGCTCCACCAGCATCCAGCACATTCGGCCAGGCAGCATCCGCCGGTGCAGCGCAGCCTGCTGCGAGTGGGTTTGGCCAGGCGCCGCCGAGTGCGTTCGGCCAGGCTCCACCAGCATCCAGCACATTCGGCCAGGCAGCATCCGCTAGTGCAGCGCAGCCTGCTGCGAGTGCGTTCGGCCAGGCTCCACCAGCATCGAGCACATTCGGCCAGGCAGCATCCGCCGGTGCAGTGCAGCCTGCTGCCAGTGGGTTCGGCCAGGCTCCACCTGCATCGAGCGCATTCGGCCAGGCAGCATCCGGCGGTGCAGCGCAGCCTGCTGTGAGTGGGTTCGGCCAGGCGCCGCCGAGTGCGTTCGGCAAGGCTCCACCTGCATCCAGCGCATTCGGCCAGGCAGCATCCGGTGGTGCAGCGCAGCCTGCTGTGAGTGGGTTCGGCCAGGCGCCGCCGAGTGCGTTCAGCAAGGCTCCACCAGCATCGAGCACATTCGGCCAGGCAGCATCCGGTGGTGCAGCGCAGCCTGCTGTGGGTGGGTTCGGCCAGGCGCCGCCGAGTGCGTTCGGCAAGGCTCCACCAGCATCCAGCACATTCGGCCAGGCAGCATCCGCCGGTGCAGCGCAGCCTGCTGTGAGTGGGTTCGGCCAGGCGCTGCCGAGTGCGTTCGGCCAGGCTCCACCAGCATCCAGCACGTTCGGCCAGGCAGCATCCGGTGGTGCAGCGCAGCCTGCTGCGAGTGCGTTCGGCCAGGCGCCGCCGAGTGCGTTCGGCCAGGCTCCACCAGCATCCAGCACATTCGGCCAGGCAGCATCCGGTGGTGCAGCGCAGCCTACTGTGAGTGCGTTCGGCCAGTCAGTGACCGCCGCAAATTGGGGTGCGGCACAGTCTGCGGGACCGGGGAGTGCTGCTTGCGGTGTGGGAAGCTCGTGGGGACCCGGTATCACGAGCGCCGTCGGCAGCGCCGCTCCAAACACAGGGGCTGGCCCTACAAGCGCATTTAGGAGTGCGTTTGGTGGAGTACCACCAGGCGGGGGGTTTTCGAGCGTTCCAAAAAGTGCGTTTTCCGGTGGGGGAAACACAAACAGTGCGTTTGGTGCATCCTCTTTCAGTTCATTGGCGGAAAACTTTAAGTGATAGTGTTTTTAGATTTATTTTCGACGCTGCATGGATCTCCATTTTTTTTTGGGTGTTCCCTGGCCTATGGTGATGAATGATGATGTGTTTCTGTGCTTGTTTGAGGCTTCGAGGTCTATTCGAGGCTTCCTATTCTTCCATTGCTCATTTACAGAAAGATTGACGAGGTTTATGCTGTGACAAGCACGCGCTTCGAACTCGCCTTTCCTGCGACATATTCTCCACGTGGGTAGGTACGTCTCGGTCCCTATGCGTGGTTCTATTTCCTCTTAATCTGATCACAGTACATCTGTCGCTTCTCACTGGTGCTCGTATTTAGTGGGTCGCCATCGTGAAGACTGACGTATCGTAGTGTCAATAGCAGATGGCCCAGGTATTGATGTGGTACGGGGATGTAGCCCTTGTTTCTGGTTGGTGTGTAAGCTAAATTCTTACTAGGCTAATTGCATGTAATTCCTCTGTTGTGTACGGAGCGTACAGCAACTACAGCAACCTCGATTGGGCGGTTCTAGTTGCTAGCAAGTCTAACCGAAGGCTCTGTGATGCCTTTCGGCGACGTTGACACTACGGAGTTTTTCTTTTAGTGTCAGAAAAACGACATAATGACTTGGTGTTCTGCTTTCACGGAATTGGGTGAGTTCCACAGATTCCTGTTGTCGCTGCAGTTTTTCCATGCATTGCTGCCTTCTGTTCCTGGCTTTTATTTCTTTTGCGATTGTCGGTCAAGGCGGTTTTCACGTGACATACGGGCTCTCACCCTCCCTTCACATACATTTCTGTACTACTTTGCATTCTTAAACACCAGACGATCTGTTTATATCACGCATCAGCGCTGTCAATGAGCGGCTCTGTCGTTATCCGCGATTTGGAGACGCGCGACTTGGGAGAGCTCCTGGAGTTGCTTAGCCACCTCACGTCCGCCCCAGCACTTTCGAAAGAGGAACTTGAGCAAGTTCATTCCCGCCGTGTGCTTGCGGGGGTGCACACACGCGTTGCAGTCTGCACCACAACTCTGAAGATTATAGGGACCGCCTCATTATTCGTAGAGCCCAAGTTTTTTCGCGGGGGGAAGAGTGTGGGTCACATTGAGGATGTTGTCACGCATCCTGACCGCCGTGGCCAGGGCATTGCTCGCGATTTGCTCAAGAGCATAGTTGAGGTCGCAAGAGATAGTAATTGCTATAAGGTGATCCTGGATTGTACAGATGACATGGTCATGTACTACTCTAAATGTGGTTTCAGGGTTTCTGGAAACCAGATGCGCCTGGATATTGCGTCTCAGTGAATAACGTTGGTGTGTAGTTTGATTTCACTATATACTGGGGGGGGGCTGCTTGTGCGGTTAACATGGGGTTGCCGACACGTGCGAGTTTGCTCTGTGAATGTGCATGTACTTTTGTACTGGAGTGTGTAATACAACAGTGCACACATAAGTGAAGGCGAGTAAAGGGACCAGCCTGAAAAATCTGATCTCCTTTCTGCGCTCTCGTCATGTTGCCGGTGGCAGCAAAAAAAAAAGTCCCGGCTTATTGTTGTGCTGCATACACTTTGGAAAGAATTCCGACATCCGTGAGTTACTCGGTTTGGATTTGTTTGTGCCTGGTCTGTATTGTACCCCTGGTGGTGTGCGCTGCGAGTTCTCCACCGTTATCTTGACCTGACGCAAATAAGACACCTCCTGTTCCTAGACTTGGTCCCTCCTAGGCTCCTGGTCTCTCATGTGACGAGTTAGTTAGAGGTATTGGCGTGCCTCCGCGCTGACTGTCAAGCGTTTCAGGAGAAAATATTCTCTCAGCGAAGTTGTGTGAGCTCTTCTTGCCAAGAACAGATGAAATTCTTTCCTACACTGCGTCTAAGAGCCCCCCCCCCCTCTCCCCTCTCCCCTTGCCACAACAGGGGCGTGCTGAATTCTTCACATCGCCAGTACAACTTTCATTGGCAAGGTGTTCTTAAGCGAGTAGGGATAGTTATGTTAACTGACTCGGCTTGTCGTCGGATGCGCGTTGTGAGCTTCCTAGGATGTGGAGCTTTTGGGGACGCATACCTGGTTCGGAATGCAGGCGACACCTGTTCAGTCGTAAAGCGTTCAAAATCCGTGGTGAGGCGGTCCGGGTTTCTTGAGGAGTACCTTGGAATGATGAATCTGTGTAGTCTCAATGTGGTGGCGTCCCGCGATGCGTGGATTGATCACGAGAGTCGCTTATGTATCTCCATGGAATACTGTGATGCCGGGGATCTTGGCCAGTATCTGGAAAAGAGGTACCCGTTGCTAGAAGAGGAGTTGCTTAGCATTGTCGTACAACTGCTTCTTGGGCTCGACCACATCCACAAGAGGAATAGATTGCATCGCGACATAAAGCCGGAGAACATTTTCCTCTTATCGGCAAATGAAAGTGACCGTAGATGGCCTACAGTGAAACTGGGCGATTTCGGTTTGGTGAAGCGCCTCTCGCACTATGGCGCGCGCGTCGTCTCACATGTGGGCACTCCGCTTTACTTGGCGCCGGAAATAATGGAAGGATACGCTTATACATCGAAAGCAGACGTTTGGAGCATGGGGCTCGTCGTGTATCGTTTGATGGTGAACAAATTGCCGTTTCCTGCCAGCAGCGTGGATGCATTTACGAGGCAAGTCTTGAGCGGTTGCCCTCCTCACCCTAGCACGCTGAGCGGGTACAGCAGGGCACTTGGAGACTGTGTGTTGACAATGCTGTCCAGAAACTGGAAGCGGCGGCCTAGCGCGCAAGATTTGCTGGGTTGCAGTGTATTCCAACCGACGTTGGTGCAGCATCCGTGGATACGCGCGCCGTCACACGCATTACCGTGCATGTTTGTACCGCGGCGGGTACCGCCGGTAGCGGTCTACACGGCACCGAGTGAGAGTGCCAAAATTCTGCGCACTCTCGAGTTTGGCGATCAAGTATACCTCTCTCTTCTTTCTCCAACAGGGTATTCACCTCGAGGTTTGTGGCTAGAGGTGTTGCATCCGTTTTCTGGGTTTATCCGCGATTGCGAGAAACCTGGGTCTCTATTCGAATCCTATGTCTCTGAAAAATATACTGTAGGTGTTAGAAGTCCTAACTAGGGTGCTGAATCTCGCGGCGCGCCACGTCATGCGAGTTATTTTTTGGCCTCACTGAGCGGACAGAATCTGAAGGGCAGCTGGAAGATCGAAGACCTGCTCGAGGTGGCTTCGCTGGTTCAGGCTGTTGCTACTTGCATCGCTCCTGCAGAAAGAGTGCACAAGTCGGATGGCTCACACAGGCAAGGAGATCCTTGCCTGGCTGAAGCCTTTTTCTCCGCTTTCTGCTAAATCTTCTGCTTTATTATCCGCTACGTTACATCCCCCCTTTTCCCACGCCCCTGCATCACACGACTGCGTGGCAGGAGCGGATAAGTGGGTGCTGAACGAAGTAAAGCTTTTTCCGAGACTGAGAGGATGATTCCCAAAAGCTCAAAGAGTTAACCTGTTCTTCGCGAGTTGTAATACAAAAGTGCACATGTCATCTCGACCTCTTGGGGGGGGTCATCGCCGAATGGACATAGCGGGCATCGTTGATGTTCCTCTTGCCACTATGAGCACATGCTCTCAGGGCCTTGCCGCGCTTCCGACGCCACTGGCCATAATAAATGCATGTTCGTGGCCCTCTTTCGCTACTCTCGCGTCTCTTTTTTTTTTTGGTGGATTTTTTTGCGCGTTTCACCCTTCTACGGCATGTACTTGTCGTTGGTGACGAGGATGAGAGGGGCTGCATTTTGTGCGCAGCCAGCTCCTGTGTGATTGAGTATATGTGTAAATGCATTTGTGGATCTCACATTTATCCACGGTCCTCTGAGCAAGAAACAAGGGCGGAATAAACAGCTTGACGGTGTGCAATGCGCCAGGGGGCTCGCTTACGTACTCTACTGCTCCGCGAGAAATGCGTCCGCTGCTTATCGGGGTGTGGCACAGGCAGCGTACTGGGTACGTCCACGATGTCCGGTAGCCTCCTCAAGAGGCTTCAGGAGGATCTGGAGAACGAAAATGAGCTGCGCACGAAGGGAATGGGGGAGACACTGCAAAACTGTGTGCATCGCGCAGAGCTTTCTCACATGGAGAGCCCTGAGGCAGACGCGCGGTTTTTGAAGACCTTGGACGCCAAGGTTGATGACCTGTTTACGCGCATTCCCCTTCCACAGGATCCGATGAAAGCAGCCCTGGCACTGACGGATGAGGAGGTGAAAGAGAATGCTGCAGCTGAGCTTCTCAAGGAGGCGGTGCGGGAGATGTATTTACGCAAACTGGATTTTAAACAGGCTGAGGAATTGCGCCTCAAGAAAGCAGAAGAGAGGCTGCGAATGCAAGGAGCAAGTCAATGTTTTAAAGAGAGACATGAGAGTGAGAGACTGTGTAAGCACGAAACTGCGCTATTAGTTCCAAAACCGGTTGCTGTCGAGGCTAGGCCGCCAGGGTGTAATGAGGACGGCGAGACGCTTCACAATAATCTTGATGCTCTGTTGGAAGACGAGGAGCTTCGCGAGGAGCTTCGCGGGGAACTAGCTGCGATGAAGGCGAAGGTAGCTCGACTGGAGGAGCTGCTCTGCGATAAGAAATGAAGTACTGTCGTGTTTCTTCATCATGCGCACCTCATTGAAGAAAAAAGTGTGGACGCTGAATTCAAGAAGTCTACCACATTGCTTAAAGAGAGGCACATGTAAAAAATGATCTGCATGCAGGCAAAAAGGAGAGCCAACAGAGGGAGGAACATTGGTTGGCTCCGCGGAGTCTAACGAGGCTAAGCTGTGTTATGAGCACTGAGGTAGCTGCCCTACTCTTTAGGATTCTGAGTGTCCCGTGCAGAAATCTTTTTTCTCCCTATCCTCTTGGTGCTCTTCATTGCACCTTGCAAGTGTCAGAGGGGAGTCTTTGGGCTCCCGCATGTGAAGGCTGACTGCTCCCAGGGTATGCATCCTCAGATACTGTTTTGTTGCTTTACCTTCGTCTGTTTTTGCCCCCCCCCTCCGGGACGCCTTGAGACATCCTCTTGCCATTGGAATTCTTACGCCGTCTGCACCTAGCTCTGATTTTCTAACCTTTAAGGTTCTTCAATTGTTTTCTCTCCCCACGTGTCTTCGGGGTGTGTTGGCGTCTTGGGGCGTCTAGTTGCGTCAAGATTTGCATCTACACACATACGGGGGCACAAGGTTAACACTACGACTTTTGCTGACTTCCCCTACACTTCGGCATGACATTGGAGTTTTTATTGCGGACCAGCAACCGTAGTTTCAGACTTCGCTGACTCGACTCTATTCCCTTGGTGCAGAGGGGTCTTGTGCCTCTCTCACTTCTTCTCCTCAAAGAGTCAAATAGCGTTTGAACGCAAGAGACAAATGATGAATCGTCTTTTCATTAGCAGTGCCGATCTGCGCGGCTGCACTGTAGGGGTTTTAGGCAGTTTGACGTGTCAAAAGCGCTTTTGGGCGAAGCCGAAGAAGCGGCCGAAAGTTGGCCCCGGATTTCATGAGAAGGCGCAGAGGTGGCGAGACGAGTATCTCCTCGACCGCCACCGCATTTTGGCCGACAGTCTTCGCGCATACGTAGACTTTAGCTCGACAAAACGGGTGGATCCGTGGGACACTCGCTTTGCTCCATTTGATCGTGTCGAAAAAGATGGTGTTCATATCCTTACTCGCTATCTCATGGAAGACAAGCTGCAGCTCTGCAACTACCACCATCGTCCTGTAAAGCGCATGCTGTGTAATGTGGGGCTTATAGGTCCCCAGGTAACTACGGCCGCGCGTTGGAAGCCTTACCGCTTTGCGACCAATCCTGCCAGCACCACGCGTGCTGAGCGGACTTTCACCAAGGACAAAACGGTTTTTACAGGGTATCATCACGATTAATACTCGCTGTTGGATAAATCCCCACCACCGCCTCTTGTGGGGTAAGGACAAGTGTGCGTATTTTGCTCTTGTGCCTTCTTGCTTACTAGTGTTAGCTTAGTTTTTCTAGGTTCGGATTGTGAGGGTGCTGCTTTGTCTATATCTTTGGCTGCACGCATGTTGCAAAGAGGGGGGGGGTGAGAGAACACCGCAGTGACGCGAGAGCGAGGCAGGTGTCTGAGGTTGCGCAATTCAGCTTGGCGTGTATTGTGGTGTTGGCACATGAAAGCATCCGAATGACGGGTTGGCAAAAGAAACAACGGCTGATGTGTGGGACCAGAAGGAAACTTATCAACTCGCGCAAGCACCTCGTGTGACGCATTCTGAACACGTTTTTTTAAAGCCGAGGTTCCGTGGCTTGTTGTGAGTACACTCGAGAAGATGTGCACTCCAGTAGCTTCCTCGGCCTGTCGCATTGGTGGCGCATACATTGAGACAACATATCATGGTGCTGCTAGTGCTTTGCACGCGCACACGTACGCCAAAAGAATCACCATTGCACCTTCTCCCACAGATTTTATTCGCTCGTCTATGCACCTCCGTAGTACCTTTCCACTTTTCGACAAGCTTCAACGCACTGCAGTACCGCTCTAGTTCTGCGATCTGCTACCCTCGCATTGACGAGTGGGATAGTCTGTGCGCCGAGTTTCGGGCCGCGCGGACATTTGCAGCGCCGCACAGCCCCGGCACGGAGACCGAGAACTCCCAAAGTAGAAAGTGCACATCACAAAGAAGTGCGCGTGAAAAGCGCATTTATACTCCCTTTCCATAGCAGCCAAGAGCGTGGATGAATCGAGGAGTAAAGCGCGGTCGAACCGCGACCCCCTCGCCGGCCCCCAGCAGCCGAAGGAGCTCCTCTCCGGCACCGTTACCAGAACCTCTGACCACTGCGTCTCACGTACCAACGCTCAAGCGACAGGAGACAAAGAGGTATTTGCCCGATACACACTCAAGGGAGAGCACCGAGGCTTCATCCTCACACAGTGATGAGTCAGTTCACATGGAAAGATCACGAGAACGGGAGGAGGCAGTCCTCCTTGAAGGTTGCGGTCTTAGTGGCGATGCCCTGGAGAAGTTCCTTCAAAAGAACTTTGTGGATTATGTAGACGAAGAACTGTTCGATGTAGCCGCTTTGGAAATACTGGAGAACTAAATTGGGTCCTTCACCTTTTTTTTTTCATTGCCCATTTGTCTTCACTGTTACTCAAATCATTGTGATGGGCACGTGCAGCGCGTCTTCGGTGGCTATTTTCAGGGCACCAACATCTGTAATTGAACGCATCCAGAACCGGGTAAAGTAGCTTCGTTTCTGCGGTGTGCCAGCGTGATATACTCCCCTGCTCAATTTCTTTCATCACGACTTTTCCGTCTACCGTCTTGTCTGCTTCTCGACCTTCGCATTCTCTTTTTTTTAGTCATCTTTAACGTCCTTTTTTATTTCTAGGTGTAGCTGCTGTCGCGCTGTCAACTTAACTTACAGCATGGTAGTAGTCGTGAAAGCGCATCTAGTAACACTGCTGGGGGGGGGGGAGGGCCATGACCTAAAAAGTCTGGGGCGGGTGGGAGGGGAGGAAACAGAGATAATTGAAGTATCCATTGCGAAGGCAAACAGATACGAGTGCGCTTGTGCTACCGTTTTTTCTGTTTGGGGCACGTTTTCGTTCGTATTTCTCATCGGGCTAATAGCGGGTGAAAATTTGTTCTACCTCTATGTGGGCGGTGCAGGTGCTAACCTTTCACGATATGAAAAAAAAATGAGTGTGCTGAGCTGCAACTGGATTCTCCTTCTTTCCGTACCGCTCCTCGATTTACACCCAATCTAATTTTTTGCCTACTGATTGCGGGGTAAACGAGGAATCGATAAAAGGAGAGGGCTGAGAAGAGGAGGCGCATGAAAAATAATGAGACTGAACGTGTGCAATGTGTAGGCTCTGGTTTTACGAAGCCTTTTATCCACGCAGAATTGATTTTCTCCGCAGTTCGATACAACGCCGCTTTTCACCTTACAGTCAGGTTTGTGTCGCCCTGACGGGTGTTGTTGCACATGTTGTTAAGTCGGCACTTTTTTTTTGATGCTCACCGCTCTGGTCTTTGTTCTAGGCTGATCTGTGATCATGTCCTGGGACCTTTTTCGCCCCTATAGGTTCGATCTCACAAGACTCTCTTGGGCGCAGCCGTTTAGCTTGCTCCGGTGTGCATCCGCACTCTTGCAATAGTGTTCCCCTTGTTTTTACGTCCTCCCGCGTATCTGCCTCTCGGTGGTTTTGTTCTCGTCGTGTGTCTTTTTTCTCTACCTCTCTAGTCTTCGCTAAGCAACCCATCGGTCCCGCAATTATCACCAATGGCGCTCACTGTGACTTCTTCAACCGCTCCGTCAGGCAAAGGTGAGACGGTGTATTGGAGTCTGCACGGACACTCTGAGGAGGTCGTGTGCGCCGCCGCGAATGGCCGCGTGTGCGCTACTGGTGATGTTGACGGAACGGTTCTACTGTGGCGCTTTGCTGGGTCGGTGCCAGAGAACGTCTGTTGCATGAGCACGGGAGGCCCTGTAGCAGTTGACGCGGCTTGGAGTGGTCCTGCAGCGCTGCTAGTTGCTCAGGGTGATGCGTGTACAACTCTATGGGATGTCGAGAAGGGCGCTCGACTTCTCACGATATCTAGATATTCCGTCAGGGGTCGGTGTACATGGCCAGTGGTCAACTGCGTGACTGCGACGACGCGAGACTCGTTTGTGTTTGGTGGCGATGACGGTTACCTTGTCACAGCGGACAAGCGAAGCGAAAAGGTCGTGGCAAGTCTAAATGTCAATACTCCAATCACTAGTGCCACCACTGCTGGGTTCTCGTTATATGTCGGAGACGTGTGCGGGTCGCTGCACTGGTTCGACACTCGTGCGGGGTCGAGGGAGATGGAGCGCATTGTCTGTGGCTCTGCTGGGATCACCAGTATTATGACGGACCCCCTGCAGAATCGTGTGGTTACGTACTCCATGAGTGGAGTGGCGCAGGTGATTGATACGCAGCCCTTTGCGTTGTCATCGTCAGATCGCCTCTTAGGCGCGACAGAGCTGGGTGTGAATGAGCGCCAGGCGCTGTTGCGTGGTGCATGGGTGCCACGCTGTGACACCGTAGTGATACCCAACGGCAATGGCGCTGTCGTGGGCATCTCCGCCGATGACATCGTGGGAGGTGCCACGCGTACAGTTCACGCGAACCTCACCGGGGTGGCGATGAATGTGAGTGCCTGTGTGGGGGATGAGTACGTACTCTGCGGCAGCGAGGGTGGAGAGCTGGCAGTGTATCAGTGGTAGAAACCGTGCCATGGGCGGGCGTCGTCTGAAAACATGCCACTCGGCGCAGAATGGGCGGCGGCGAGGGCTCTTCATGTCCTGGGAAGCTTCGAGGCATAAGACTACCTCATGGAAAGAGACGTAAAAGGGTAAACGTCATGGATAAAGAGATCGAAGGGCCCCAGGCAGTATACGGAGGCGTGTGGGTTCATCTCACGCGATTCTTTGTGATGAGTTCATGACTCGACTAGGGCCTTTTGGTGTAACAGGGCTCGCGCTTTTGCCTTTCTGTGCGTTTGTCACCAGCACAGGACTTGTGCTGTTGGGGGTCTTCCTCTCCACGTCGGTTCGTGAGTCTCACGCTGGCCGCATGTGGCCCCAGTTATGGTACACTTGATTGTGGGACTCACTCTGCGTGATGTTTCCCCTGTTTGCCGGTCGATATACAAAAATCTTTCTACTGGTTTCCTTCTGTTTCGCGATTCTCATAATCCCTTTCTCACACACTCGCCTAGTCTTGTCCGGTGTGCCTCTCTCACACACCCCACTTGTTGCCGTTCGCCTTCCCTTTTCTCCTACCAACTTGGTTTCACCTATCTTCTCAACTGACCCCCACCTTTCCCCGGAACATAAGCACACACATCGACACCTACACACTGACATTCATCCCAGCGCTGCTGCTGCATCTGTCCGTGTTTCTGTAAGTGTTGGTGGCTCTGCTTCTCTTGCGTGCAAGACTCTTCCTATCATCTGTTCTACCGCTTCAATGGAAGGGAGAATGCATCGCCACGGTAACCGTCGGAAAAGCGCGGTAGAGGGTCGATCAGTGCAGAATGTGTTGAGCACCGATGGTATCCCACCAGGCAAATTTGCCGTGATTGACCCCCTGAGCAAGCGCCTGTTGATCCCTACAGGGCTCATGCTGGACACACGTGCGATGCACCGCCAGGGTGTACCTTCGCTGTGTCGGGTATTTCTCGAAGGGCGCTGTCGGCAGGGCGCCAATTGCTTCCAAGCACACGCTAATATCGATGCCGTTTGCGAGTTGCGGGCAAAGGCGCTCGCGGATCCGACATGTTGCGCTTTCCATGGCACCCCGAGCGACGCATCAGGTATTGACCCTGCTCTGCGGCTGGTCGTGCGGAACGACGATGCTGTGGTCGTAGGACGGGTACCCTTGCGACAGACAATGGTGACCAATGGACTGCGCACCCTCATTGCTGCTCAGGCCCACGACGTTGGCATGTCATCACAGACTGAAGTAGTGGTGCCAACGTCGGCTCTGTGTCGGTCCCACAGCGGTGCGGATGGATCGCCCTGCTGCCGCTTCGAGAGCGAGTGCAATTTTGTGCACCTGTGCCGCCACGCTATGACTCTCATCGCTCAGCGGAGGGAAGCGGAGAGAGTGGAGTGCCTTCCTGCGCCGGTGTTGGTTGTGGGAAAGTCCCCTGAAGCCAATCACGAAGAGTTCATGACTGTCCTCGATAGGGCGGTTAACCTCCCTTCCTCCTCTCCGCTGCAGATACGTTCACAGCCTGCGTCATCGATGACGGTACCAATGAGCGTAAGCACCAACCTTGGTGTCACCCCGACTATTCGTTTTGATCCCTTTGTGCTCGCAGCGACCGCGCCGAGCTCAATGCCGGACAATAGTGCGCTGTTGATGGGGCGATCACCGATAATGTCAAGGTCTTTCAGCTCCACTCCATCAGGATTGGTGTGGCGTCACAATCCGTACAACTCTTCTCACGCCTCATCTGTCTTAGAGACCTGATGATAGGTACGGAGGGCTATACGTGTAGATGTCCGCCCCAGTCGTTATTTGCGTGTAGCTGTGGAGGGCGCGTTTTGTCCCCCTTGGCAGATTAGCACCTCTGCTTCCACCACTGAGAGGCCACCCAGCGCTCACGAAATACCCGGCTCCTTTCTACCCCGCACAACCGCCAAACACACAGACAGAGTGGGCACTTGACTACATCCACCCCAAGTCTCCCAGCGCCTCTTCTCTCTCCTCGGAAGCTTCTCCCTTCTTTTCGTCGACTGCTTCGCTCTCTTTTCCTTTTCGTGCCCCCTTCCTCCAAGCGCTCTGAGCTTCAGTTTTTTTTTCCATCTGACTGATCGTTATCATGTTCTGCCTTGTGTAGCGTTCCGCACAGGCACTTGCTTCCCTTGCCACGTCTTCCGCCCTGGTCTCTTGCTCTCCTGTGTTGTATATAGGTCTGGGCAGGCGTGTATATGTGTACGTGTGTGTTTTTTTGTCTGACGGCAAGCACGCAAGACGTTGACGTAGGTGATGCGCGAGGCATCGCGGTGGATGGAACGCATCGAAGGATTTGTCAGTGAAGCCGTAAAGATGGGCATCTCAGTTCTCTTTTTCCTTTTTGAAGTTCTGTGAAGGCTTCAAGCAACCAGTGTGAATGGATCGATTCCTTTTTCATTTTCCGTTTTTGTGGCTCTCCAATGTGGCGTAGGATGCCTGTGTGCGAGTTTCTGGCTTTTTTTCAAGCCAGACCGTCCTACTCCCCTTCTCTCCGGTTATGAGTCGGTGTCACGTTCCGGTGTTCTGAGGGCGGAGAGTGTATGCACATGCGGACAATGGAGTGTGTAGGATGCCCGAAGTGCACGGGAACGTGCGACGGAACGAGTTCACTGTAAAAAAGCACGCGGGAATCTTGTTTTTTTTTTGAATTTGACAGCTCTGAGGCGTAGCTGTATTCTTTGCCCACGCCCTCTACCGTTTCTCTCGCCTTTCACGAGAATGTTCCAGTGCGTGCATATGTATGCATGCTGTTGTGCAGGTGTGTAAGTGTAATAATGGTGCGGCGTGAACCTTGGCGGCAAATTCCGTTTGCTTAGCGTGTTTCACTTTTTTCTTCCTGAATCGTTGCGGACTTTTTCATTTGTGAGGTGACCCCTTTTTTCCTTCTTCACTCTTCTCTTTGTTGCCTTGCCATTTATCTGAAAATGTGCACCAATATACCTGTAGGCGCGCATCTTAATAAACTTGAACAAAGCGCCCCGCGTCCGCTTCACAAGCGGTGGTTCACTGTTCAGAAATAGGTCCCACAGACACTCGGTGACACGTGTATTTGTCAGTCAAGGTGAACAATCCGTAGCGTCAGCTGATAAGAATGGGAGCGTGGGGTGGTGTTCAGGTCTCTCTAGGGCGCTGCTAACAGCACACTCTTACCGCGGCATGACAGAGTGCACCGTTCCTTAAGAGGTCTGAACGTATGATGAGACGCAGGAAGTGTGAAAAGGGGGGGGGGTAGGTCTGGAAGGGGGCGTTGCATTTGGTGGTCATCAGTGGTGGTGGAGGGATGACTGTAGCGAACGTAGCCAACGGGCAACTTTTAATCCGAATATTCAATAAGCCAGGAACTCACTCAATGGTCGAGAGTCTTTCATCCGCCCCGAGCGTCTGGGAAGGGGAAGAGGACAAGGACCTTTATTACACAACAGTTGCGATGTTTTCCGGTGCGTGTGCACGCGATGGAGTGTGAAAATGTGATAGTTCTTTTTTTTCGTTTTGATTGGCGCTTGTCACCTTTCTCGTTTCGTCTTCCTTCTTCCCAAAGGCTGGCCAAGAGGGGTCGTATCTTCTTTCTCAATTCGTTTTGCTTTTTCTCTTTTTTTTCGTCGATGACGAGGGATGAACAGTTCTGCTCGAGGTGAGGGAGGGGGAAAAGGACGAGGTGAGGTGTTCGACACCGACGCGGTAGGGAGACCAAGCACACGCCTATCTATCTCCGTCCACTGCCAGACCATTTCTGGGGGGTTACCAGGGTCAAGTACCCCGTGGCTGTGAGGTGGTCCGAGCGATGTGTCGCCACTGGTGTCAGCGGACCGGTGCTGGATTGAGGTGCGTGGGCTCGATCTGCGAGAGTGCCGACGCTTGCACCGTCTATGCGATGAGAGGGGTACCGGCGCTGCTGGAACGCACCTCCCCTGGTCACCGCTGCCTACTGGTGGAGGGCAACCCACAAGACGCGGATAGGCGGAGCGCGAGACCAATGCTCTTTTGGAAGTGCTTGGGTCGGCACTGCTGCAACGCGTGTGCACCGCTGTCACCACAGCACGCGGTTGGGGCTGTGAGAGGCCGGGCAGAATGTGGCGTTGAACTGATGCTGTACACGAAAATGGATACATTACAAAAGTAGTCTTCCATTGAAGCGCTGTCACGCTGTCATGAGCAGGTTGGGGCGAGAGTCTGTGTGTGCTTTGACCCCGGCACCAGCACCCGCAACTCATGGGTTGTCTGCGTCTTTCCTGGTGAGTGTTTGCGCGCTTGTCATGCGCGTCACCACCATGTAGGTCCTGAGTGGGCGGAACTCCTTACGTGGCTGTTGGTTCTCTCTCTTCATGGGTAGAGGATGCGGTGCCGCTGACCCTCGCCCCCCCCTCCCCTAGACGGTTCCAGTGTATCTCGCTTCTCCTCTTCCATTTCTCTCCGGTATCTCATCGGTTCTATTCTCCTATAAAGATGAGCACCTCAGCATATTGCCGTCTGTCTTGTGCAGCTGTGTCGAGACGTGAGTCACCCACGCAGCTGTGGTGGCGTTTCACTAGAATCTTGTTGCGCCTCTTTGATGGCTCCGCCGAGTCCGCAGGCGAAGCGCCAAGGCCGTTCCCACACCTGAAGATGTACGCGCCGGTGTGCCTGGGCACGTTCACAAGTGGGTTGTTGGACGGCGATGTATTTATGGTGGAACGTGCTGGCCAGAGCGAATGCGCAGTCTCTGCCTTCGTGAAATCGGTGATAGGAATGGCGTTGTACGCGACCACGTCGAAGCGATCCGATGTTTCAATCGGCTTGGGAATGCGGAAAACATGACAATTTGAAGTGCGGCATCGGTTGAGGAGCAAAGGCGCCAGAGAGCGAATTATTTCCATAGTGTCATCCTCGACACTGGAGAATTTCCGTGAGCGACTCTTTCGTTAAAAGTCACGTAGTGGTCTTGGTGCACGGTTTGTCGTACTGCTCATCAGCTGGAGAGCCCGACACATTTATGGTACAGAGCGACGTGTCAGCTAGTTGCTACGTATCAGAGACCGCTTTCATGCACCGATCCTTGATCTCGGAAGAGAAGCTCTTCATGCTACTCAGTGATGAGGGGTAACATTGGTGTTTTTGTCTCTCGAGCGTCAAAAGGAGGCGTAGTGAAGTTACGGTGCTCTTCTTCGACGTCCTCAGTCATCTCGAGCTGCCGCCGTTGGCAGCGACAGCGTCCCCAACACAAGGACGGGATTTTTTTTTGTGCGTGTACCGACGGCAGATCAAAACGCGTGATTGTCGTGCGGTCCAGGAGTGTTCTCAGGCTGCCGTTTCTTCGCTCTATTCACATTATCTCCGATACCGTATTTCTGGTCAGTCAAGGAAGCCACGTCTGTCCAGCTGCCCCCCCCCCCACACACACACACACAGCGGCGGCGGCGGTGAGACTTGAGACGACGGGGTCAATATTGGAGCAGAAGACAGAAAAGGATGTCGATGAGCTTATTCGACTCCCTTTTCACCTTTTCAATGAGCGTTAAGGGTGCTCAGGCAGACGACAGGGAAGGGGGGGGGTGATCTTTCTTTTGGCTGTTATCCCGACGGTACGCAGCGTCGACGACTCTTTGCGCAAAAAAAAAGAGATACAGGTTGGACAAGTGGTGCTCATCGATGGTGCCAGACTGTTTTTTTCGGACGCGCCTTTCTCCTACTGCAGCACAAGTGGGCTCTTAACAAGCATAAGGTGCAGCTTGTTAGCTTGGCGACTCGCGGTGGGGGGGGGGCGGGCGGGCTGTGCGCCACTGATGACTATCGAAAAAAATCCATCGGGTTACTCCTTACGCAACAACCTACACGGCAGACGGTGGCATCTTAGGCACCCAGCAGTTGTCTGGGATCAGCTAGCTTGGCGGTTTAGAAGCAGCTTAGCGGTCTTTTTTGGTCTTGAGGGAGCCGACAGGAATGTGGAAGGCGCTGAAGAGCGAGTGGAGGATAGGCGGCTGTTCTAGGAAGTGCCCAGGGCTATAGTTGCGCGAGGCAACGTCGAGGCAGCATGTCATCTTGTTTGTCGCACACTAAGAGCTACATATCTTCGTCTCCGTACAAGAGTGATCACCATATATGGATTCCTCAGTGAATGTGCCAAGTGCTGGAGTCAAAGCGGCATGGTGATTTTTCCCCCGCTCTGTGAGGGGGGTATCATATCCCTGGGCCTACCGCTGCGTGTGTTTGTGTGTGTGTGTGGCGGAGGGCTGTCCGTGGTTGGGTAGACAAAACGAATCCGTGGCTGCCTCATGTTTACATGGCAGTTTCCCTCTTTCCTACTCTCTCTCTCACGCAGTTATCACGCCTTATCCAGTCAGTGGGGTGGTATCTCAATCTAACTTACCGTTTTCTCGTTAGGTCGCTCCCCCGCGTTGCTTCCGGTGCCTATGCGTAATGACGAGGGAAGTGCCTATCGATGCGCACGTTTTTGCAGCTCACCCAGCACCACAAGAAACCTCCACACCTCTCTGCCCCAAACAACATCCAGCGCTGCCTGTATCTTCTTTCACAAGTCAATCCACGTGCAGCTTCTCCTAGGCGCGTTTTTTCCTGGTGTCTTTCAGTGTGTCGGGAGGAGGCCGAGGGTGCAGTGTATCGCCTCTCGAGGGTCTTTGGGGTTGCACTTTCCTTGTAGCGCTTCTCTTGTTTTCTATGGATCTGTCAGGACAGTCCAGGGGTGCAGACAGCAGCTTCAGCTACAGGGGTGCTGCCCTTGTCGTGCCGTCACCGCCGCTGAGTGACTGTTTGTTTTTTTGCTGATCTACCGGCCTCTCGTTCGCGTGCGTCGGGTGTGTTCTTTTTCCCGTCGCGGGCGTTGCGTGGACGGCAACTATAGACAGCAGAGGAGTCTAAAGAGGTGTGCCGTCTACTTGCTCAGCTTCTTCCATGATTCCCCCTTTACTACACCTTTCCGCTTCCTGCTTCCTGTTTTGCACATTGCCGCAGGGAAGTCGATTTTGCTCTATATACACAGACGTAAGCAGGAGTCAATACGGCGCTCATTCAAGCGCACGCGTATAAGCTGCGACTGTTTACCCACATTCAGCACAGAAAATATGAAATTCGGAAAACGCCTCCAAGATGAGGTTGTACAGGAGTGGGCTGAGTCCTACGTCAGTTACAAGCGGCTCAAGCAGCTCATCCATAACTCAGAGCTCCGCGGCAGCGAGTTCATAGATGAGCTCCTCAAAATCGTACAAGAGGAACTCGCGAAGTCAGAGGCCCACTTCCAGCAACTCATGACAGACCTCCAGGAGGAGCATGACAGGCTCATGGAGATGAATCCTGACCTTCCTGCACACCCAGCAGCAAAACCCCAAAAGTTCTACCGCAGAAAGAAGGGTAGCAGCGCCGCTGACGAGCCACCAAACGAGGAGACCGGTCTTATAGCCACCACATCCGTGTCTTTGTGTGAGTCTTCAGTCCATGACGAGGAGTTGACGCCGCATCGTCAGCGCACCGGCTTTGGCGCTCTCCTCAAGCGCCTCTTCTTTCGCCTCATTGGTGACTCTCAAGTGAGGGAGGTGAAGGCCAACACGCTGCGGACGCTGTTTCTCGAGTGGTATTCTAACGCGCATCAGCTGCAGCATTTCGCGGAGCTGAACTTCGAGGCCATCCGTAAGTCCGCCAAGAAACTGAAGAAGCACCGCCGCATGGAAGGGGACTGCACGGCTGCCATCGAGGCCAAGCTCGCGGGATCGCGCCTGGTCACACTCATGCCGCGTCTCCGCAACCTCATGACAAACGTTAGCGTGGACTTTGAGCGCAAGTTCAAGGTGCCATTGGACCAGTACGCCAACGTCGCCTTGTCGCAAGAGTGGCATGCTAATTGGCGCTACATCTTCCTCGGGTCCGCACTCTTCTTGGCGGTGAAGCGGTTGCCGGTGCTAACGGAGGAACCGGCAGCCCACAATTGTCTGGCACTGTTCGTTCTCATCATCACACTGTGGATTACTGAGGCGATTCCGTTCTTCTGCACCGCCATGCTTATTCCTCTTTTCGCTGTCCCTCTGCGCATTGTCGTGGACCCAGCAACGCACACGAGTGCGACAGCGACGGTTGCGTCGCAGATTATCCTGGGTAAGCTGTTCAATCATGTCCAGATTCTCGTCATGGGTGGTCTCACGATCGCCAAGGCCTTCTCGCGCACGAATCTGGAGATGTACGCCGCAAGCATGCTGCATCGGTGGACAGCGCACCGCCCTTCGCT
This sequence comes from Porcisia hertigi, assembly GCF_017918235.1. Taxonomy (NCBI): domain Eukaryota; phylum Euglenozoa; class Kinetoplastea; order Trypanosomatida; family Trypanosomatidae; genus Porcisia; species Porcisia hertigi. The sequence goes on along the minus strand of NC_090587.1, from coordinate 1,314,380 downwards.
TTACCTCCTTGGTGTAATGTTGTCTAGCTGCCTCTTGTGTGCGTTTGTCTCGAATGTTGCGGCCCCTCTGCTGGTTCTAGGGGTGGTGCAGCGCACGCTTTGGGAGTTTCCAGAGGGGACGAAGGCGCCGCATGGTATTCTCCTTGGCCTTGCCTTTGCTTGCAACATTGGTGGTATGCTATCCCCGATCGCCTCTCCACAGAATGCTGTCGCCATCTCAGCGCTTAGCTTTTACAAAGTATCCTTTGCACAATGGGTTAGCGTCGCACTGCCCGTCGTGCTGTTCAGTGTGGTTGCCGCTTGGGCGGTTGTGCTTCTTGTTTGGCGGCCATTTGCTGATGTTTTGTACATTCCGCTGCAGGTTGTGAACACTGCGGCAGAGGGGCAAGTGTCTTCCGCGACGCGCGTGATAGTGCTTGTGGTGTCGGCTATCACGATCACACTCTGGATCTTTCCGGCGAATCTATTCTTTGGTGACACCGGCATCGTCGCTCTCATTCCAATCGTCGTCTTCTTTGGCATCGGTATCCTCTCAAAGGAAGACTTCAACACGCTCTCTTGGCATCTAATGTTCTTGCTGGCTGGCGGTAACATGTTGGGGCTCTGCGCTCGCGACTCTCGCATGCTCGACATCATCGCCTTGAGTATGAAAGACACGCTGACAAACTCCCCACCGTACCTGACCCTGTTGGTGGTGCTCCTCTCTGTGGGCGTCATTACGACATTTGTCTCCCATACGGTGGCGGCGATGATCTTGCTGCCAATCATTGTAAAGATTGGCTTTCTCATGCCTGAGTCCACCGGTATCATGACTATTACTCCTCAGTCGATGGTTATGCTGGCCGCCTTGATGTGTTCCGGTGCCATGGCATTCCCTATCAGCTCGTTTCCCAACGTAAACTCACTACTGGCCGAGGACTCGAAGGGCAAGCTATACCTGCGAGCGAAAGATTTTCTCTTTTGCGGTACAGTGATTACGTTGGTGTTTACAGTGTGTCTTGTGACGTGGATGGTACCCCTCACCAACTACGTGCTCCCCTCTGACCATAGGGAGGGGCACGGCGCAAACGGTGTGACGGGATTTCGCACGCCAGAAGCGTGAAGCCGAAGGCGTATGGGAGCGTGCAAGCAAGGCTTCAGGAGAGGAGTACCCCGGCGTCGATTTGACTTCCATGCGCAGGCGGACAGAGTGAGGGCTCGCAAGGGTGTGGAAGGAAACCATTCGCTATTTTGTCTGCTTTTTGCATGTGGGGGGGGGGAGAAGGATGCCGCCTCGTGAATTCTTCTGAAAGACTCATCCCACCTTTTACCCCTGCGGCCCTTCCCTGGAGTTTTGCCCGCAACCTGCCCTTCCGCTTTCGCTCTTTTCGTGTGTGCTTTCTCCGTCTCTCACCTCAGTCGACATAACAGGCGCACTCGGTAGCATTTCATTGCTGTCGGCGCGTTGGGTCTCCCCAGTTCTCTAACTGCATCACTGTACCCTATGTTTTCTTTCTGTTTTCCTATTATGATCAGGAGCTGCAGTAGTGTCGTGGCTAGATCTATGCCCACTGCAAGGGGGGGGGGAGGGGGAGGCAGCGGTCTCACACTTGTGTGCGTAGATGTCGCGTGTGTGCACGCGCCTGGTGTGCGAGACACTGACACTTATCGTTTATGGAATTTCACCCCGCAGCAGCTCCTCGTTTCCAGAGTCTGCTGTTGTGGTGTTGTACTTTTGAATTTACCAGCTCTCTATCCTTTGCTCATCCGCTCGTGTCTCTTTTGTGGCCTGAGGGGGCACAAGTGGCGCATTCTCGTGGCTACTAGCGTGGTTTCCTCCTCGTCATCCCTTTCCTGATTTGTGTGTGGAGGAAGGTCGCTCTGGTGTCCCTTCGCGCCACGGCTGCGCACTTTCTGGGGGGAGGGGGTTCTTCGCCATACGGGCTCAGCTACGATTGGTTGCACTTCATGCAGGAGCGGTTTAACTGCCCCGTCTTGAACTGCTTAGCATACGATGAGAGTGCGAGAGACGAAAGCAGGCTGCGCACTCTGCTGTCTCCCGCCCTTCTTCATGCCTGACTTCCTCCGTGTCCCTTCGCTCATTTTGGCAGGTTTCCTTCCCCTTTTTTCTCGCTTCTCGGTCTTCTTTCCGGTTCCACCGCAGTGCCATCTCGGTACCGCGCACACCCACTCTTTTCTACTCGTCTTTTTTCCGGTTCTGGCGCCACAGTGCGTATGTACATGCCTATACTTTCTTGGGAGTGAAACAGACGATGGAGTCATACGAAACGTACGCTCGTCTCCAGAGGTTGCCAAAGGGCACGGAATTTCCCGAGTTGGTGCTTCGCTGCACCGTCGTGGCCGCCATTCCATTTCGCGTATGCGAATTTGGGGACGACAAAGTGTTCACGGTCATTGGCTCTGTAGCACCATGCACTTCTGACGCCGGTGCCGTCGCCAAGAAGACGCCATTGCGAATTAACTTCTACAACTCATGGGGAGCTGCCGCATCCTTCCTGGACCCCGGCGATGTTATCTTGTTGCAAGGGTTTTCTATCTTAAATGTACCGCCGTATGCAAGTGGCAGCAGAGCCGAAAGATTGAAGTCAGATCCCATGCCGATATTCGTGCGTCCAATCCAAAGCAAAAGTACTCTGCGTGTGCTCCAAAAAGGCGAGAAGGGGCTCGTGATGGAAGTCTCTGTCACCCCAGACGACTTGGACAGCTTTTCCGTGCGGGGTCTGCCTGTATCGGACACCATAAATCATACCTACGCGCGCACGTGTTGGGGTTGGGAAGCGGCGTCTCATTGATGGCAAGCACAGTGTGTGTGAGTGCCGCGCACCTGTGCAGCTTTTTTTTTGTCCACTATACCAGGAGCATCATGGAGATAAGGGAAGGAGGGACAAACATTTACGTCTGCTCCGCCCGCTCGACAGCATGAAGATGTCAGACGCGAATGCGCTCTCGCGACACTTTTTGGGTCCCTTTTCAAATTTAGATCAAAATGCCACCGTTGGACTCTCCCCCATGTGACATCTCTATACACCTTATCTGGCTATTCGCACTCGAATTGTGCGGTTCTTTCTCGCCTTTTTTTTTCGCTGTATACCGCGCATATTTCGTTTTTACTCCCTCCCCCCCCCCTCCCGCCCGCCCGTGTCGGTCTTGTGAGGCTGCGTCAGGGTTCGGTGCTCATTGTGAGTCACTTCTTTTGTACAGCTCCGTTTCTTCTGTCACGTTAGTATTCCTATTTTTTTTGCCCCCACCCATCCAAGAGCGAACGTGAAGATGATTATCGATCCCAGATGGGCGGAGACGAATGGGAAGGTAATGGAAGTAATGTAATGAAATGAAGCTCGGCGTGTGTTGCCCTCGGCGACGAGTGTCACAATCCCATCCTTGTTCTATGGCAGCGCTTTTTTTTTGCTCCCCAAAGGTCACGAGGAGGTGACGATGTCTCTTCAAGCGCGGTACGTGGTTGCAGAGATATCTAAAAGTCCGGGGCTCCACTGACATTCACCCAATGCAGCTTCGCTCTCTTCACCTTCTTTAAACTATCTCAGTTCCTTTGCTTGTCATCGGAATCCCCCCCCCTCCCATCTCCCTCCTGATTCTTGCCCCTGTATCTACTACCAACGCCTATCTATGCGATATGTCTGTCACTCACGGTAGTCGCGTCACCTCAGCATAATCTGTGCGCTTGGGAGAGTGCACGATGCGTATCAGAGTGGTCGATGTAAAGGAGTATTTTCCCCTCTTTTACCTGGTCCCCGGGCTCAAAAGTTGACTCGGTGCCTGAAGCGCAGGATACCCCATACCTCTGCCTGCCCGCTCGTTTTCTCCTGTCTATCAATTCGAGGAGAACACACCTGTAGTCAAAGACATGAAAGAAATTAGTCGATCTGCACGGCCTGCAAAAGGTTCACTTGTCAGGCAACCTACAGATCTCGTGTGTGTGCACACAAACTCACGCTCGCACGTATTGACATAGACCAGCCCACTCCTTTAGACACCAGCTTTCGTTCTCTCTGTGAAGGTGGTACGACCTCCATATGGCCACCAAAGTGCTATCGTTGCTGACGCAAAACTTGGCGAACAACCCAACGGCTTTCCCGGACATCGGAACTGTAAGCCACGATGAGGGCGACGCTCTCATTGTTATCTTTTTGTCCCTGGCAATTGTACTCCTCACGATCGGTACATGCGTCTTCGTGAGGCTGTGCAGATCACGTGGAAACGCACCGTGCCGGTACACTGGCACTGCGCGACGCTGCACAGCTCCCTCTCCGCGTGCTGGTGACGATTTTATCGGGTGCAATGAAGGAGATTTAAGCGGTCGTTCTCAAGGTCCCTCTCAGCCTTCCACGCACGACATCTGAGAGTGGCGAGAGGGAGGGGAGGAAAGGGTAGAGCCACCAAGAAGGGCATCCGGAGGTGGGAACGTTATTACTCGGCGCCAAATACTAGAAGAGCGAGTGCTTGTGCTCGTATCTATCAACCATTTTTTGTTTCACGCACCCTCTGCGGCGCTGCTGTGTGAAATTCGTCTGGCAGTTGAAGCATGCGGGTGTTCATGACAGTTTTCTTCACCCTGCCACAGCTCGCATCCCAAGTGGTGCCGCCTCCGTTGTGTTGCGCACTAGGGCCCGCGACGCACGTGGTAGCCAGCATACGGCGTCTCGGTCGCCTCAACCCGTGAGGGTTTCTTCATCCACCCAATTCATAAATCCAGTGTGTAAAGGAATCGTTCCCCCCCCCCTCTTTCGAACGCACAGTCTTGTATCTCCGTACAGGCGGTCACGTCGCGCGCATTGTGTTTGCCTCCTTCCCAGCTTGATGAACTTTCCTCCCCCCTCCCCCCCCCTCCCCCCTCATACGACCCTGACTGTTTCTCTTTGTATGTGGAAACGTCGCGCTCATCTGCGCTTTGCTCCACCGCCGTAGATCACGCTTACCTCAAGTTCACCACCACTAGCAAATATTGTCGTTTTTTTATATAAAACCGGCTTACGTCTTTCCACGTGCTGTTCTGTCCGCACTTTTTTCTCATTGTCGTCACCGTGTTTTTATTTCCGTCCCGCTGCTGATTCTGATCGATTTCACACATCATCATCAACGCTCCCATACGTCCGCGCCCCCCCCCCTCCCCCAACACACACACACACACACACACACAAAGGTACTCACAGGTTCGCCATGATCTCAACCGGCTTCCCGTATGCGTCTGCGGAGGACTTCATTGCGAAGTGCATCACTGCCCGCGACCCACATCAGCCCGAGTTCGAACAAGCTGTCCGTGAGGTGATGACGTCGCTCTGGCCATTCTTGCAGAAAAACCCCAAGTACGTTGCAAATGGCCTACTGGAGCGCCTCGTGGAGCCGGAGCGCGTAATTCAATTCCGCGTCCCATGGGTGGATGACAAGGGTCTCACCCACGTCAACCGCGCTTTCCGCGTTCAGTTCAACTCTGCCATCGGTCCCTACAAGGGCGGGATGCGATTTCACCCCTCCGTCAACCTATCGATTCTGAAGTTCCTTGGTTTTGAGCAGATTTTCAAGAACTCATTGACTACACTCCCCATGGGCGGCGGCAAAGGTGGGTCCGACTTCGACCCCAAGGGCAAGAGTGACGGGGAGGTGATGCGCTTCTGCCAGTCACTCATGACCGAGCTTCACCGCCACATCGGTGCCGACACCGACGTGCCGGCCGGCGACATCGGCGTCGGTGGTCGTGAAGTGGGCTACATGAACGGTATGTACTGGAAGCTCAAGAACACGAACGAGTGCACCTTTACTGGTAAGGGCCTTGCTTATCAGGGCAGTGCAATCCGCCCCGAGGCTACGGGGTACGGCCTCGTATATTTCACAAAGTCGATGCTGGAGCGCGTCAATGACTCTCTCAACGGAAAGACGGTTCTCGTATCGGGTGCCGGTAACGTTGCGCAATACGCGATTCAGAAGTGCTTGGAGCTTGGTGCAAAGGTCCTGACGGCTTCAGACTCGAAGGGCTACATATACGACAAAGACGGGTTTAACCGTGAGAGATTGGCAAAACTCATGGAGGTGAAGAACCAGCGTCGTGGCACCCTAGAGGAGTACGCTAAAGAGGTTGGCGTCACGTACGTGGCGGGCCAGCGTCCGTGGAGTCTCAAGGCCGACATCGCCTTGCCGTGCGCCACGCAGAACGAGATCGAGGCCGCTGACGCCACGGCGATGGTGTCGAACGGCGTTAAACTCGTCGCTGAGGGTGCCAATATGCCCACAACGGAGGAGGCAACACGCATCTTCCACGAGGCGGGTGTAATGTTCGCCCCTGGCAAGGCCTCCAATGCCGGTGGTGTGGCTATATCCGGCCTCGAGATGTCGCAGAACGCGGCACGCCTGTCGTGGTGCGCCGAAGAAGTCGACAGCCGCCTGCGCAGCATCATGACCAGCATCCATAACTCTTGCGTGCAGTATGGCGAGAAGAATGGCAAGGTGAACTACGTGGACGGCGCGAACATCGCAGGTTTCGTGAAAGTTGCTGATGCTATGCTGGCTCTTGGTGTCGTCTAGTTCACCGCTGTGCCGCCAGGGTGAGAGGGAGATGACCCAATAAGAGTACAGACGAAGAAGTAGGCTTGGTGTGTGTGCCAGTGCGTCTCTCTTTTTTAAATTCCACACGTCTTTCCCCCGCACCCATCCCCAATCCTCAAAAGCATAAAATGCACCGGGGAGGAAGCCAAAACGATGTGGCCGTCTGTTGGGTATCCGTTGCCTCCCAGCACCCATTTTATTCTTGTTTACATCTTTTTTTTTTATCCTGGACACAAACGTCATGCACCAGCCGTTTATACACGTGACGCTGTGCCCCTTCCTCCTCCTCCTCCTCCTCCGGCCTTGTCCTCTTCCCTTCTCTGTCGCTTTACTGCCATTTTTTTTTCTTGCCAGTGTACACTAAGGGGCAAAAGAAAAATAAAAAGACTACGGCCCAACGAAAACGTGCCCAAGTCAGCGGTAGCGTCATATCCATATATTCGTACATGAACATGCCAAAACAACAACAGGTATTTGCTCATGGGATCACTGGTACCACCTAAATAAAGACATACACCTCTTGCAATGATCACACGTGCGCGGAGGCCAACCAGGCTCTCGTTAACACAGGCAGGTCATCTCGGAAACGCGTTGGCATGAGTAGGAAGGCCATCTTCGACGATTATCATTGCAATGCATTGACCAAGGTGGATGAATAATGTATAATCTATTGAAGCAGCGACAGAAGGCCGCAATGCATCGTTGAGATTGGTGTCGCTAGTTGTGAAAGCGTTGTCGCCCGCTTGATGCGCACGCGTCTAGGCGTGTGAGGGTGTACGAGTGGATGACTCTCTGTGCGTGAGTCCGCATTACATTACCTTTCCCGTTCGTTTTACTTTTTTTTAAAAACGCGTGCTTTATATATTTATATTTATATTTACATTTATATCGACATATATTTGACCCTCCCCCTTTTTTTTGTTGTTTTGCGTCCTCTTCTCTTTTTCATTTGGTCTGCCTTTTTTTGTCTCTCTGTCCCTCCCCCTCCCCCCTGCCCTACCTAACAGACTTTCGGCGTACGTGTGCGTTTACGGCATGCAGAGAAAAAACGACAAACAAAAAAATGTGAAACATTTGCAGGGTGTATCCATGAAGCATCGATGACAGCGGCGGCGTACAACTGTTACACTGTTGGTCTGCGAGTGTGGATTAGCATCTGCTCGGAGTGGCGTCAAAAAAAAAGTTGGCTGGTTTAGAGGCCCAGTTTTTTGCTCGGCGGGTGCTCGCGCGCGCGTACACACACACACACACACAGCAACGCCCAGGACCTCATTCATGCTTTTGCACCAACCGCACACGATGTGGGGATGTTGAACCGTCTTCTGTGGGTGGAGAAAGAGGTCCGGCGGGGGGAGGGGGGGGGGGAGAAGGTTCGTGACTGCGAGGACACGCGCCCACGCTTTTCTCCATTGCCCTCTTTTTTTTTTTTGTGCTGTACCCCAGCGAAGGCAGCGGTAAGGACACTGTCATCCTTTTCTGCGATGGCAGGATTTCCCGCCCTAGCTGGGAAGGCGGGGTGGGCGGAGGTTCGGCAGAGCAAAGGGACATAACATTTGACTTGTCTTGCTCATCCACTCGCCTTTGTTATACCCGCGTCTGTGTGTTTTGGCTGGTTTGAGTGTCGCGTCGCGTCATGTTGCCCCTCTTTTCTCCCCCGGCACCCCCGTCTGCAATAATTTTTCAAGTTTTTTCATAAAGATTACTTGGCCTTCTTTTGATTGATGCTTCCCATCAAAAAAAAAGATGGGATGGAAGTGAAGCCACACAGGCAGAGAAAAGACGTAGCCGCACCAGCAACATGGTGTGTAGGGGATTATGTTATCCCTCCCATACACCGCCGTCTACGCACACTTGCTGCTTCCTCTAGGGAGTTTCTCTGAGGCGGACGTGGTCATGTGCGCGTCTGTGTGTAAGCACACTTTCGCCCTGCGTGTCTGTCGACGGGTTTCTACGCACTTGTATACACCTGTGTTTGTTTGTGTGTGCGCGTGCTTCTTCTAAACGTCGGGTTGAGGCGTGAACGCGGGATTATTGGAGAGTATCGTACTATATATGAGGATGTATATGAAGTCCTCGCTTATGTGTTCATGCAGTTGTGTTTGGGTGCATCGACTCGCACGGGAGAGGGCTTTGACCTCTCCCCACTCTGACGCCCGGTCACATATATACAAGAGCGACCTCTGAGTGTGGAATGCGATGTTGGTGCGTGACCAACACCCCACACTCGCATGCATAAACACGCCTTTCTCCCGCCTGCCGCCCCCTCTTTTTTTTGTTTGTTTCAAATGCTGTCACGTCTTCCCACTCCACGCCAATATTCAGTCCCCTCCCCATATCATCTGATTCTATTACCACGATCGCATGTTTTTCCCCCTTTTTCTGCGACTGCCTTCACTGTCCAACTTCTCATCTCCCTGGTGCTCTTCATTCCCTTCTCTGCCTGGGCTTTCTCTGCTTTAGTTCCGATCTCCGTCTTCTTTTTTTGTCTATCGGCTAGCAGCTGGATGTGATTATTGAACTGTCGAACCCCTTCTCCTCTATTCCCCTTCCTCTCACTTTTCCCAGCTGTCTTCACGTTTTTTCTCAAGTCTCCTCGCTGGGATGCTTCCGATTACCTCCGCCGGGCTGGATCCCCACTATACCACGAATTCGTGATTCTCGGGGAGAAAAAGAGTGTCCGGTGGTGCATGCGAAAGGAGGGTGGGGGGGGGGGGTGGGTCCTCATCAATTGAAGGGAGACGAATGGAAAAATAAGGATGGAAAGGAGCAGAGCTACACATCAACTACCCTTTAGTGCTCTCTCTTTCTCGCCTCACCTTGCACTGGGACGCGTATTTCCATACATTGGCGTGTTCACAGAGCAGTCCAATCAAATACACTGTGTGTATTCATCCAGGCGTCTCGCTGTGTGTGCCCCCCTTCCCTCCCCGATTTTGGCTTTCACCAATTTTTTTTTCACCGATATTTTCATTTTTGTCTCTCTTGTACATTTCCGTTTACAGGCGCACAGGTAAGCGTGTCACAGAAGACGTTTTGTTTTGCTCCCGCTCTCGAGAACAAGAAGCAAAAAGAATAAATGAGTGTGGAAATGAAATGCTGCTCAGATGCCAGCAGAAGTGGACGAGTGAATGTTGTATGAGCTCCACAGCAGCTGGATTGGGGGAAGAATACATATATATATATATACACATATATTGAAGTAAAAGAGGTGACCAGTATTACCCAGCTGTGGTGCTTTGGAACCGCGTAGTGCATCACACAAATTGCGGGAAACATGCTGCACTCCATATTTGGCGGTGCGACACACCGAGTCCAGTGATGAGAGATACGGCGTAGACTTACAGTGTGCGAGGCCGGATGCAGGCAGTCTCGGACTCGGTGTGTGTGCCAATACAGTCGTTGTACTCTTCGCCTTTCAGGTTTACCCTGTGCATATATGCATTGGTTCTCTCTCTCTCTTACTGGCCTCTTTTCTCCTTTCCGGGCGCGCCTTACGGTCGAGGAGTGCGGCGAAGGTATTGTCGCGGCTTCTCTTTTGCATTCAAGTGCGCTCGCACGATACGCGGACGGTCCCCATTCTATCAAAGGCCTTGACAGGGAAGCCCCCCGCCCTTTGGTTTGTGCTGCTCCACAAACCTCAGACTATTGTGAACTTGTGCCTGAGCATGCCTTTGCCCTCTTGCTCTTCTCAGACTCCATCGTCGATTCGGTGCCGCCATGACAACTATCTCTGCTGAGGAGGCCCGGGTGCGGCAGTCCATTGTCAATTGTGCAGTCGATCACTATGAGTTGCTGACGAACGCACAGGCGGCAAATGTGGCGGCCGCGTCGCTCTTGAGCAGTGCTGAAGACACTACCAAGGTGCTGACAGCATCCTTGCACACACTACACTCCTGGTCGCAGCTTCTCCAGCATGCCGGTCAGTCTTGGCGGCAAGAAAAAGCGCAGTTGCACAGCGCTGTCATGAACCACCAGAAGATCGTGGCTCTCATGGAGTCACCTGCCTTGGTGGAGGAGTGCGTGCGGCGCATGATGTTCCACGAGGCACTTCTCATATTCGAGCACGTCCTGATGTTGTGTCAGCACATGAGCGACGTGTACGTCTTTCAGAGACTGCAGGAGGAGATGGTGGACACAATGGAGGTGGTGGTGGACGCGCATGTGCTGCCGATGCTGTCTGGTGCACTGACAGTAGACACAGCCTACAAGGCCGTCTCACTCCTTCGCCGGCTTGGTGGATCCCCGGCCTCGCTGCGTGCACTTTTCTTGCGCAGCCGCGCTGCCTACATCCGTCAGCTGTTGCAAGAGGCTGAATCCAGCGTGATTCCCTACTCCCTCATCCTCAAGTATCTTACTGTGTATAAAATGAACGTGAGCGAGGTGGCACTCCAGTACAAAGCCTGCTTTCCATCCAACACCGAGGCACAGCAGCGAGAGACGACGGAGGAGCTGAGCCTGTGGTACCAGGAGCAGGCGCACATGTTCGTGCATCTCATGGGGGCGGCACTCCAGCAGCTGCACAACGGCTCTGAGCTGGCGCTCGTAGTGCAACAGTGCAGCAGCTGTGCAAGTGCATGCGCGCGAGTGCACGCGGATCTTCTGGGGCTTCTGGGCAGCATGCTTGTGCAGAAGGTGCAGAGCCTTTTCTCTGACGGGATGCGGCAGGCCTGTACCACGTATCGGGCTGCGATGCAGACTTCTTCGTGGCGGGTTTCTGTATACTGTGACAGCACAGTGTTGACCTCTGCTACGGTGATCGAAACTCCCCTGACCACTAGCGATACGCCACCCGTCCAGTTGGCGCAGTGGCTACCGCTGGCGTACGCCCTCAACGGGATACTCTCTTCCTTCAACACCATTCGAAAGTGTCTTTTACCCGGGGTGGAGGCGTCGTGTGGGGAGGAGGTGCGCGAGCTGGTGTGGGAGGTGGGGCAGGACATGCTGAATGACGCACCTATGCTTGACACAATGTACGGTGCTGAGCGGACTGTGTTCGTGACCTTTGTGAAGGCCTTCAAACGGATGTGGTACCCATATGTGCTTCACCTCGTCGGCCGCCTTCTCGGTCCTCAGCACCGCGAGGACTTGGAGGACCGCACACAGACTCTGATGCGCGACATCGAGGAGCTTCTGTATGCGATCGAGCCACCATCGGCGGTGTCGGCTGCAGCAGACGTGAGCTCTGCAGCTGAGGGACCTGCACAGCCGCCTGCGGAAAGGACACAAGACTTCACTGGTGTTGCTTTTGAGAAAGGTTTGGCGCTGTCAGCGACGAGCGTGCCCGAATCGTTCTAAGCCGAAGAACCCTTTGACCGTTAGTGCACTATCGGTGTACCGAGCTGTCCTCACTAGGCATGGGAGACATGATGTCCACTGCCTATCTCGGGGATTTCTTCTGGGGTACTAGGCGAGGCGGTGGATCCTAAGGTCGGCCGGGAAAGGATCTCGGTGGCCATGCTCTTAGTCGCGGTATATGGGCGTGTCTGGGACAACTACAACGATGACACCACTGAGGGTACGGGTAGTGGTGGTGGTGGTGGTGGCCGATTGGAGCCTTCCTCCGATTTTGTTGTTGGGGCTCTCCAGGAACGGAGTCGCCTACTTTTTTGACAGAGCGATACTCCCTGTCAGAGATGTACACGCTCAGAAGAGGGCGGAACGCCCCCGTGACCACAGACTTATAGCAGCGTCTCATACGTCGCCGCACATGACAGCAAATCATCGGGCCGCGCCTCCTCTCTGCGCATCCACTGGGATGGGGTAGATGAGAATAGCAACCCCCCCCCCCCCCCCCATTACGCACACGCGAACATGACGCTGAACGCGGTCCGTATAAGTCCGTGGCATGCGACTCACGCAAGCCTACCTTCTTGGGGGGGGGGGAAGGAGTATTGAAAGAGTTCGAGGAAGGCGGAGAGAAGACCGCAGGTTGTATGACTCAAATCCAAGACGGAGGCGGTCTCTCTTGTGGATGACTGGAGTGTGTTGCGGTAGTCTTGCAAGGGCACATGGACTGTGTGGCTGTGCTTGTGCGCACATATTCATTGACGTGCTCATCATCGGATAGCCATGTTTTTGAAACAACAACAAAAGGCATCTGCATTTCCAGAAGGCAGGCGTCCGTTTAAAGTGAGCGAGTCAAAAGGGCTCGTCGGAAGTATGTGTGTCTTGTGTCTTGTCTCTGTTTGTTTCTCTCGCGCATCCCCACGCTGTTTTGTATTGCGGGCACGTGCGAATTCTGGAGGCCAAATACTACTGGAAATGAGCCACGTGGAGCGTTGTACCGACGGCAGTGAGTCGTCCCAACGCACACCTGCAGCCTTCGCTGCAGGGGTACGCAGACTGCTAGCCCAGGCACGGATCTCGCAGGGGGGGGGGTGCTTCAGGGCTGGTTGTGTAGCTACAGCGTTGCTTTGCAGCTGGTCGGCGCTCGTCTGACCTCGTGGAGCCATTTGGCAGCGATGTAAAACACACGCACGCACACTGTTCATACTGCCTTTGCGTTGGCCTTCAAATTTGTTTTCACCCTCTTTTTTTTCCTCCCCTGCCATCACGCCTATCTCTCCCGACTTTCTGTGGCGGACGTGCACATCCGTAGAGAGGCCATGTCACTCACCCATAATTCTGCCCTCACCATGCAGGTGCCCCCACTGCAGAGTGAGAAAGCTTCATCAGCGGACAGCCTGGCAGATATCATCCAGCAGGTGTATACGCAGCAGTATATAGAAGCGCGCCATCAGTACAAGGCATCTCATGCGCGCTTTAGTGGCCGCGTGAAGCGGCCGCCTCCTTCGTTTTTGGAACGATACTGTCGAGATGCTCTTCACGATTTATCTTTTTACACGAGCGCCAGCAATGCGGAAGAGGCGTGTCCGCCGTTGGAGTGCACGCACGGCCCGCGTCGCATCGGTCTGCACTCGGTGAATTACGAGCTTCGTCGTCTTGCGCAGCAGCGGATGCTTGATGCACACGCGAGCATGAAACCGACTGCAGATAATATCGCTGCACTTCTTGTGGCGCAAGAGGCAGCTGAGTACGCCGACCTACTGACCCTCGAGGCGGCGTCCTTCATGGACGTCGCACGGGTCTACTACAACAATGTTTTGGGGGTCAGCTGCAACGTCGAGTGGCTCGAGAAGAAGGCTCGGCAGGACTTCGAGGACGAGCACAACCATGCCACGATGGTCTTGCTTGCCCAGCTGCGCGAGGAATTATGGTTGGCGCAGCAGCGACTTTTCTTGCGAGCACTGGGATTGTGCCCGGAGGCCCTGCCGCATGTTGCACAGCTGCGCCTCATGGCCACAGAGGCTGATGCGCTGCGTATGTCTGAGGTCCCCTCACTAGACAGCCGTGAAGCATTGCCGCTGTGGCACCGTGTGTGCGCCATTCGAAGTGAAACGGAAAGCGAAGAGGACATCTCATTCAGGCGAATGGTTTTGGCGTGCGTCGTGCAGGCCCATACCCTCCAAGGGGGGTACCTGCGGTATGACACCGTCTCTGGCCACCTGCGGCGCACGTACCGGGAGACTCCGTCATACATGAAGGATGCCATTGAGTATGCCTTGCAGTTCGAGACTTTCGCCGTAATCGTGGAGGAGGAGGCGCAGCGTATGCGGATCATAGAGGAGGTGGAAGAGGCCTACGACGTTCTCGCTGCAGAGGTCACCTTCGATGTTGACGGCGATGAGAGCTCCTCTTCTCCAATTGCCGGTATCACCACCTCTGCAACGTAGCGTGAAGCTGATCAGCAAAGCGCAGAGGCCTAATGGAGTGCAGCGGGGGCTCCACTACAACCACAAGGACACATCAACAAAGGGGGAAATAGGACGGGGAAGACGTGCAACACACGCCTCGCACAACAATATATATATATATGCGCCTCTCAACAGTGTGTTTCATCGATGTACTAATAGTGAGAGCACATGCTAAGTTTGCTTTCCCTGCTTTTGTTTGCGCGGCGCTGGCTTTTCCTGCGATGTACGGTCTTTTCATCTCCTCTTTACTTTCATTTATCAGCTGGAGTACCCTGATGTGTGCGTCTGTATGTCAGTATAGGTGCCGCGTGTACTACACAAACAGCGACTGCAAGAGACAGTGGGGGGCGAGGGAATCAGAGAGAAACCTGAGTGGAGATGCGAGAACCCAAACTATGTAACCGCATGCATCTCCCGGATGTACCCTTAGTGCACTCCCCCTGCTCTCTCACGCGTGCGCTAGCTCTGACGTCTGTCAGTCTGTTTTTTCTTTTGCCTTCCCCTTTTCCCAGTCCGACTCCTCACTGCAAGTGTGTGTGTGTGTGTGTGTGTGTTGCCCTGTCCGGATCCAAGTATAAAAAAAAAACGGCATGCCGTCATGTCTCAGCTCAGTGTTTGTAGACAGCGCTGAAGCTTTCAACCAAATTGGAGAATCAAAAGCGACGGTCTTTCTTTTTCTCTCAAAAAAAACACACACACACGCCTGCGCACGCGTAGTGATGCGGTGGATTTGATGGGCTTCATGCGCAACGGTGAGGAGGCAGTGCGACTCCCGAGTATGGCCATTCTCTGGCCATGCTGCTCCGTTTACGCTGCAGCTAAGTGGATCTGAGGCACACTGAGAAAAGGAAACCCTCTGATACCACTCCATGCTTTCTCTCTTTCTCGAAGTGTGAAGTGCATTACAGCGGCGGTGCCTCACCGAGGCTCTGGTGTTCTGCTCTGTTGTTGCGTGTACCCCTCTGATCTCTATTTCTTTCGTGTGCTTTTTCTCCCCCCCCCTGTTTACCCCTGTGTACGTGCCTCCCTCATTTTCACCGGAATGGGGTGGGGCTGTGACACAACGGTGTCTCACACGCTCGTCCGCCGCCGCCGTCCGCCAGTGGAACGGGCGTCAAGTGAAGAACCCCACATAACCCTCGCTTTCGTCTTCCTCAGATTGCAAGTAGCGCAACCATCAAAACCGCAAGAGCTTCTACACACTCATACATACACACACACACTCTCTCTCTGAAGAGCGCAGACCAAGGGCACCCAAGGCAGAGAGTGGGGAGTGTAGGTCGTATTACAAGGGAAAGAGAAACACCACGTTTTTCCTCTGCATGTTTCCTCTTGTGTGACCCCTTACTGTTTTTTTTTTGGCTCCTCTCTCTTATATTCTGCGAAGCGCCAGTGAGTGCGTTTGTCTCCACTAGAGGTGCTGCAAAGCTTCACCGTGGTTGTGTGTCTGTGTGTGACCATAAAGGAATCACGCGTCTTGGATGTGTTCCCTCGTGTGACCGTTTGCGCGTGCGAAGGCTTTAGTTTGTGTGTGATTGTGTTGCGTTCGTGCTTGGCTTTCGTGCGCAGTTCCCGTCGAGGCGTGGTTTGCTGTGGCATCTCTCTCGCTGGAACTCCGAGCAGGTCCTCCCCCCCCCCCCCCCATTTGTCTCTTCGCTGCCGCCGCCATCATACAAAAAAGTAGAGAACTCGTCAAAGGAGGGAAGTGCCGTTTCTTCACGACTCACCCGTGGTTGTCGTTTTTTTTGTCCATTCAGCTCCCCAGCACTCTTTTGGCCTTCCTCGTGCTTCTCAATCGCTCCTCGTGACGTGCCGGGCTTCCGCCCTTGACTCGTCTATCTCCGCGGCTGTTCAATATCAAACATGTCTTCGCAGATGAAGCGTGGCTCGACGTCGCTCAAGGCGCCCGCGTCCTCGATGTCGCTTGCCGCATCGACCGCGTCTCACGCCAAGCGAGCAAAGATTGAGGCGACACAACGCAACCCGATTCACATATCTAAGGATGTCGCAGACGCCTGTGGCATGGTGAACCCGCTTTCGGCGCGTCTTTACAGCGACGGCATCAGCAGCGGTGCGCAGGTTGGGCTGCCGAATCGTCTCACTCAGTGCCTATCACCCGGGCTGGGCCTCGTGCCTCATCCGCCCTCTGAGCCGGCGGCAGCCACTTCTTCCAAGACAGACCCGGCCGCCTCCACCCGTTGCCGCGGCGAGACGAAAATGGTGAACTCACTCCAGGTGTTCAGCCCACCAAGGCACACGGACGCACAGCTCAAGGAGTTGTTTGCCTCCTCCGCCAAGTTCAAGTCCATCACGTCACCGGTTCCTCGTTGCACGCCGACAGCGCCACCGGCAAAGCTCGCTCCGCTGACGTCAGCGCGGCTGGGTGCCGTTGACGCCAGCACCGGCGCCGCGGCTGCCGCCATGTCCGACACTCAACAGGTTATGAGCACCTCCGAGGCCGCTGCACAGCGTGCGCTTGCCACCATCCCACGCTTTCACAAGGCTACCTCAAACTCGCCGAACGAGTTCGTTTACTTGATGATGCGCCCCCGCGGCATTCGCGACTCGCTGAACCCGTACGACCTGCAGCCGATGTCTCGCACCGAGGGGCAAGGCCGTAGCTACTATACGGTCTCGGCTGCCGGCGTGACGCACTTCACAGAGGGTGGGGCCGAGTTCATTGAGCTGCCCAAGTGGGAGCGTGGGTGCCGCATCTTCCATGCTATCCGCGAACTGCTTGTATTCAGCGAGTACAAGCGCTGGCGCAACTTTGTGCTGTGGCGCAACCTCGTGCGCCGCAGTGCCACGGCAAACACTCGGCAGTTTCTCTCCGCACACCTGTTTCACGCGCACCCGACCCTGTCAGGGGCATTGCAGGAAGTACGCAACATTTGTCTGGAAACGGCTGTCTCCGAGGACCTTTATCAGTCTAGCACGGAGACGAACACACTCGACGTGTATATGATGACACTGCAGACAAACTTGCAAGAACAGCGTCGCCGGCTAGAGAACATGATGAAGCGCATTCGCGATCATGTCGAGCAGGCATGCAAGACAACCATGTTTACCTGGCAGCTTGAGCGTGAGCGGCAGAAGCTGCTCTATGGAGACGCTGAACAACAGAAGCGGAAGGTTCTCGATGTGCGAGAGCTGGGTACGCAGGAGCAGCCGTCGTACATCGAGCTGACGCAGCGTAAGACAATATGTCGGCGCCTCACGGCCTTCATCAAACTCTGCGACTATCTCGTTGTTGAGTGCCTTACCGGACTGGCCGCCAAGGCGGTGTCGCACATGCGACGCGACTTCGAGATGTCAGGCACTGCTTCAGCCAGCGCACCAACTGCGACAGCGGAAAAAAATCGCCGCGGCGGCGCTCCGGCGTCGGCGGCGTCGGCGGCGCCAAGCGGCCTCTTCACAGGCCCGCTCTGGAATGTCGAGGTTGTGTACAACACAAATCAGCAGGCGATCGAGCTCGTGCCCTCTGCGGTGCAGATTCGCGAATCCGTCGAGGACACACTACAGGACTACGTGCGTGCAGTCGGCGTCATTCCGCGCCTGACGTCACTCAACACGTTTCAGATTTACACCAGCAATGCACAGGACGAGCTGGGAAACTATACGGTGGGCGCAGGACCGAATGTTGCGGATATGGTGATGGCCGAGGAGGGCTACAAACGGGATGTGGCTGCTATTCAAACATGCCTCGCCACCTCTTTCGCTATGATGCACCGCTACACCAACACCTTTGAAGTGTTCAAGGATATGTACATTAGAAACAATCAGCTCCAGGAGGATGCGCTGCTGGAGAGCAAAGAGACTCTTCACTACTTCCGCGAGCAGCTCGCCACCTACAAGACTCAATCAGAGTCGATTTCTTCGAACATTCCGAGCTGCGCTGATATTGGGATGATGCGGATGTGGACGGAGGGACTGCGAGACTTTTTCACGCCGAGCCCAGTGGCGTGCTTGGAAATGTTTCACAGGGCACTCCCCATCATCGCGCGTAGACGCAATGAGACTCTGCTCAGGGAGCTGCAGGAGCGGACTGCCTACCTCGCCGTGCCACCCAAAACAATCGAGCACTACGTCGAGTTCCTCGAATACTGCAACTCACTGGAGAGCTCATTCGACGACGTTATAGCCTCCTACGACGTGGTACGCGAGTTGTTCAGCCTCCTACAAGAGGAGAAGATCGATGTGAGCGAAGAAGATGAGGAGACGTACCGCAGTGGCACCCGGCCGCAGTTTGACAAGCTGCGCACACTGATGCAAACAACCGAGGACAGCAAAGAGGCCCAGCAGCGTTTCTTTAGCCGCTGCATTGAAGAGGAGATGGACCAGCTGCGTCGCCGTATCGAGTCTGTGTACGACCGCGCGGGCCAGCCGATCGTCATGTCGGGCGAGGCGGACGTGGCGGAGGCAAACGCGTACATGAAAGCGCTCCTTGAAGAAGCGGAAGGCATTGCCGCGCGCGAGAAGAAGCTCCGCGAGTACCAAATCGAGATCGGAGCCGAGGAGACTGTGGTGGAGGTGATGACAGAGATGCTGAACGATGTAAACATCAAGGGGAAGCTTTGGACCGGCATCGAAGAATGGGGCGCCTTCACAGAGGAAACCCATGCGCTCCCTTTCGATCAGCTCGACATGCCAGCGGTCCAGGGGGTGGTGCAGAAGTACTCGTCGCTAGTAAAGCAGGTCTCCTCAAAGCTGGCGAGCAACGCTGCGGTCCCGCGACTAAAGAGCAGCGTTGAGGAGTGGCGCCAACTGTTGCCGATTCTGCAGGCGCTCACAAACCCCTGTCTCAAGACAGAACACCACGCAAAGATCTCCCTCATTGTCGGTCCTGTCGCGGACACTAGCGGCAGCACCTCAAAGACGCTCAATGAGTGGGCAAACCAGTTCACCATTGGGATGCTACTGAAGCATCGAATTCTCAAGTACCGCGACGAGGTGCTCGCTGTAAGCGCTTCGGCCACCGAAGAGGATAAACTGCAGAGGCAAATAGATAAGGTAAACGCAATGTGGAACGGTGGTGGCCCGAAGCCGCCCGCAGAGTTCCAGTTTCATGCACATAAGGACAGCAAGGACATCTTCACGCTAGTCGGTACCTCGGTGGAGGACGTGACAACGCTTCTCGATGACTCTGCCGTGGCCATCTCAACCATCGGAAGCAGTAAGCACTGCCAAGGTGTACTGCGCTCGCAGGTGGACCGATGGGAGAACCGCCTGAAGTACATGCTGGAGACTCTGGAAAAGTGGGTAGAGCTGCAGCGCAATTGGATCTACCTCGAGAACATCTTTTCCTCCGTTGAAATCCGAAGTCAGTGGAAGGAAGACGCGCAGCGCTTCGAGAAGGTTGACCGCTTTTACCGCGACCTGATGCGCAAAGCCCACGACTTACCGACCGCCTACCGCAGCCTCCTCATCAATCCACCATCCTTTGACTCCAACGCCCCTGCTGGTGGCCGCACGCTAAAACATGACCTCGAAACCTACATAAAGGAGCTGGAAAAGGTGCTGACTAGTTTGGAGAAGAAATTAGAGGAAAAGCGGCGCGCCTTCCCGCGCTTTTACTTCCTCAGCAACGACGACTTGCTCGACCTGCTGGCCAAGGCCAAGACACCAGAGCTGATGATGCCCCACATGCTGAAAATGTTCGACGGCATCAAGTCCCTTACGCTGTCGGCGCAGAATGACATCACCCACATAAACTCCATGGAGGGGGAGCAGGTACAGCTGGATCATCAGGGTATCAAAGCACGTGGTCCAGTCGAAGTCTGGATGGACTCGCTGGAGCGTGAGATGTTCGCAACGCTACGGCGCCGCGCCCAGCACTGCCTTGAGGACTACGAGGCTCGCCAGGACCGCATTGACTGGATGTTCCAACATCCCGTGCAGCTGGTGCTGATTATTGAGCAACTCCTGTGGACGCGTAGCGTCGAGGAAGTGCTAGACAAGTTTGACTCCCCGCAGCTCCTGCTTCACCTGCGTGACGAGCAGCGCCGCTGCCTCGAGGTTCTGGCGGAACTGACGGCACGCAAGCTCTCGAAAGTGCAGCGTGTTCTTCTCTCCACCATCATCACAATCGACGTGCACGGCCGCGATCTTGTCGAGGAGATGTGCGACAGCGGTGTTGCCGAGTCCCTAGAGTTTGGCTGGACAAAGCAGCTGCGTGTATACTGGGAGAAAGACTTGGATGGTAACGGGACCGTTTTCATTCGCCAGAACAACTCCCGCTTCGTGTACGGTTACGAGTACCTCGGCGCGCAGGGACGACTTGTCATTACCCCGCTGACAGACCGCATTTACATGACTGTGACAGGGGCCTTGAAGCTGCATCTTGGCGCATCACCTGCCGGGCCGGCGGGCACTGGCAAGACAGAGACCGTCAAGGACTTGGCCAAGAACCTCGCGCGGCAGTGCATCGTGTACAACTGCTCTGACGGTGTCACGTACAAAATGATGGAGAAGTTCTTCTCAGGTCTCATCCAAACCGGTGCGTGGGCCTGCCTCGACGAGTTCAATCGCATCAACATCGAGGTGCTCTCCGTCATTGCATCTCAGTTGCTGGAGATCAAACTGGCGCTCCAAAACGCGCAGGAGGCGTTCACATTCCAGGGGACGCCTGATGTGCGAGTACGTCCGACGTACGGCGCCTTCGTCACAATGAACCCCGGTTACGCTGGGCGCACGGAGCTGCCGGACAACCTGAAGATTCTCTTTCGCCCTGTCGCGGTAATGACGCCGGACTTCCGCATGATCGCCGAGGTGATCCTCTACTCGGAAGGCTTCAAGAACGCCCACGACTTGTCGCTGAAGATCACACAACTTTACAAACTGAGCTCAGAGCAGCTGTCGCCACAGGACCACTACGACTTCGGTATGCGTGCGTTGAAGTCGATTCTTGTCATGGCAGGTGACCTGAAGCGCTCGCAGCCTGGCGTGGAAGAGGACCTCACGCTGATCGTCGCATGTAACGACTCGAACGTGCCGAAGTTTGTCGCGGAGGACATTCCGCTGTTCCGGGGCATCATGCAGGATTTGTTTCCAGGGGTAAGCTTCCCGGAGCGGGAGTACGAGGAGCTGCTGCCGGCGATGCAGGAAATCATGGCCACGAGGAAGCTAGTCGACGCCGGGCAGTGGGTAAAGAAAGGGATACAGTTCTACGAAACGCTCATTGTGCGGCATGGCGTGATGCTGGTTGGTGTGACGGGTACAGGAAAGACGGAGGCGCGGAAATGCATCGCAGATTCTCTCACGAACCTCGCGGCGGCGGGGAGCGAGAACAAGATGGCGCGCCCTGTCGTCGAGTTCGTGCTGAACCCCAAGTCGGTACTGCTGCATGAACTCTACGGTCAGCTGGACGTGAACACAAACGAATGGAAGGATGGTATTCTCGCCGCCATTGCGAAGGAGTGCGTGCGAGCCTCGGAGGTCTCGTCGGATCACCGGTGGATGGTCTTCGATGGCCCGGTGGATACCCTCTGGATTGAGTCGCTTAATTCTGTACTGGACGACAGCAAGCTGCTCTGCCTCGACAGCGGCGAGCGGATCAAGTTGCCTGATACGATTCACATGCTGTTCGAGGTGGCGGATCTATCGGTGGCCTCGCCGGCAACGGTGTCACGGTGCGGCATGGTGTATGTAGACACCGAGGACTTGCCGTGGCGCGCGGTGGTTTGCAAGTGGGGTGATACGAAGCTCGCTGCTGCTGGGGCGCAACCGCAGTGCCGTGCCTACATCCTCTCTCTCTTCGACACCTACATGAAGCGAGGGCTTGTTTGGCTGAATCAGTTACCTGCGTCCGCCACGCTGATGAGCGCTGGCGACATCAATGTTGTGCAGTCTCTGTGCGACTTGTTCACGGCCCTCATGGAGGTAAACAAGGTGCAGCTCATGCCAGACCCGGTCACTGAGGTGCAGCCACCCTTGGACGACCCGATGTTTCGCGAGCGGAACGAAATCTGCAATGCGATCTTTGCCTTTTCCTTCGTGTGGTCCGTTGGCGGCAACGTTGACCACGCTGCCATGGAGAGCTTCGACACGATGGCTCGCACGCTGCTCGAGGCGGTTGTGCGCTTCCCCACTTACGGCAGCGTCTACGACTACACAATCAACTTCTCAACACGTTTGCTCATGCCATGGGAGTCGCTGGTGCCCGAGTACACCTACAATCCCGCGACGCCGTACTTCAACATCCTTGTGCCGACCGTGGACACGGTGCGCTACAGCATGATTGCGCAGACATTGCTTCAGTGCAAAAAACCTATCCTCTTCAATGGTCAAACGGGTGTCGGCAAGTCGTTTATCATGGCGGACTGCCTCCAGCGCAACAGAGAGGTGCTGCAGCTGTCGCTCATCACCTTCCAGTTCAGTGCGCAAACGTCGTCTGAGCGGACGCAGGAGCTCATCGAGGCAAAGCTCAAGACCAAGCGCAAGAATTTGCTCGGTGCAGCGCCGGGAAAGTCCGTTGTGCTCTTTATTGACGATTTGAACATGCCAGCTCTGGAGGTGTACGGTGCGTCGCCTCCCATCGAGCTGCTGCGACAGCTGATGGGTCACGGTGGCTTCTACGACCGTAAGGTGGCTGGCATGTGGAAAACAGTGCAAGACGTTACGGTTGTGTCCGCCTGTGGCCCCCCAGAGGGCGGCCGAAACCCCATCACCCCCCGCCTCACTCGTTTGTTCCACCTGCTGCAAGTGGCGACCCTCACGGATGACTCGATGAAGCGGATCTTTGGCTCCATTCTCAGGGGTTTTATTGAGGCAAAGGGTTTTTCCCGTGAGGTGAAGGACGTGGCACCATCGCTCGTGATGGCCACCGTTGACGTGTTTAACATTATTCGCGACGCCCTAAGGCCGCGGCCCACCACGCCGCACTACACGTTCAACCTGCGCGATCTCTCGAAGGTGTTCCAGGGCATGACACAGGTGATTCCGCGCATCTGCCGTGACGCCACAACTTTTGTGCGACTGTGGATGCACGAGGTAATGCGGTGCTTTTACGATCGCCTCGCCACGGTGGAGGATCGGCGCTACTTCGTAGACGAAGTCCTTGCAGAAACCGTGTCGCGTGTGCTGCCCGGGGCGGTCGATGATTTGCTTGCAGCACCGCCGCTGTGGGCAGACTTTACCCGTTTTGGGTCAGCGGAAAAGGTGTACGAGGAGGTGCCGGAGGCGCAGCGGCTGGCGCAGGTGCTCGAGGAGTACCAGGACGACTTCAACGCCACAGAGGCGACCACCAAACCGAACGACACGAGTAGTGGCGTCGCGACAGTTCAGGCATCGCAACTGAACCTTGTCTTTTTCAAGGACCACTGCGAGCACATTGCGCGTATTATCCGCATTCTTCGACAGCCGCGCGGCAACGTACTGCTGGTCGGTGTCGGTGGCTCTGGCAAGCGCTCCCTGACCCGTCTCGCCTCCTTCATCGGCGGTTGCCGTATCTTCGAGACGTCGGTCGGCAAGGGTTACGGTATGAACGACTTTCACGAGTTCCTGTTGGAGGTGTACACGTACGCCGGTGTGAAGAACGAGCCATGCGTGCTGCTTTTGTCCGACAACCAAATTGTGGACGAGTCTATGCTGGAGGACGTAAACAACATCCTCAACTCCGGCGAGGTGCCGTCACTCTTCAACGCCGAAGAGCGCGAGAAACGCGTCAATGCCTGCATCGAGGCCGCCCAGCAGCATGGTATCACCAGCAGAGAGGATATCTACAACTTCTTCATCAGTCGAGTTCGGGACAACATGCACGTAGCGCTGTGCATGAGCCCGGTTGGCGACCAGTTCCGCACACGCTGCCGTCAGTTCCCATCGCTGACAAACTGCTGCTCCGTCGACTGGTTCGATGAATGGCCGAGAGAGGCTTTGGAGGGGGTGGCGAGGCGCTTGCTGGAGGACATGAAAGATGCGGTGCCGGCAAGCTTCTACGAGACGCTGCCAAGACTTTGCGTCGACGTTCACGCAGCGACAACCGAGATGGCGCAGCAGTATTATGATGAGTTGCGCCGGCGCTACTACATCACCCCAACGTCTTACCTGGAGTTCATCGAAACGTACAAGGCGCTCCTGCACAGTCGACGCAGTCGGGTTCAGGCACAGCTTGCGCAAGTCGAGAATGGTACGGAGAAGATGTACGAAACAGAGGAGATGATCACAAAGATGAAGGCTGAGATCGAGGTGAAGCGGCCGCAGCTGGAGAAGGCATCCGCAGAGACACAGGAGGTGGTGGCGGACCTGAAGGTGCGCCAGGCCAAGGCGGCAGAGGTGCAGGTGCAAGTGCGAGCGCAGCAAGAGAGCGCGACAGTTCAGCAGCACGATGCGTCGCAGATCGCGGCAGAGGCCAACGCACGTCTAGCTGAGGCGAAGCCTATTATCGACAAGGCAAAGGCGGCACTTGACACAATCCAGGCCAGCGACATCAACGAGCTCCGCTCCTTCGCCAACCCACCCTCGGCGGTGCTGAAGACGACGCAGGCGTGTATGACCATGTTCGAGTCGAAGGACTTCAACGGTGCGTGGTCTGGCAACACAGACTGGAAGGGTGCACGTGAGTTCCTGTCACATCGCCCTCTGCTGGACATGATCCGCGGGTACCCCACCGACAATGTGAAGCCATCGATTCTGCAGAAAGTACAGAAGTACATCAACGACCCCGAGTTCACGGTAGAGGTGTGCTCATCGAAGGGTTCGCAGACGTGCGGGTCGCTGTGTGCGTGGGTGCACGCCGTCAATGAGTACTCCAAGGTGGTAAAAGAGGTGGCACCGATGCGGCAGGCCGCGGCGGAAGCAGAGCGACACTTAGCAGAGACGAATGCAAAACTGCAGGCCGCACAGCAGCAGTTGAAGGAGGTGGAGAAGCAGCTGTCAGACCTTGAGCAACACTACCAAAGCAGCGTTACCAGGAAGAACGACTTGGAGAAGGGGCTGATGCTCTGCATCAACCGCCTTCGCAACGCCGAGACGCTGTCCGGCTCCCTTAAGAGCGAAGGGGCCCGCTGGACGGAGAATATCAAGCTGCTCACAGCTCAACTAGCCGAGCTGCCGCTGCAGGTGTTCATGGCAAGCGCCTCGGTCGCCTACTTTGGTGCCTTCACCCCGGCGTTCCGTCAGCGGCTTATCACGCACTGGACGACACAGTTGGCCAAGCGCGGGTGCGATGTAGGCGACTTCACATTGACCGGCGTTCTCGGGGATCCGGTCGACACGCTAAACTGGCAAGTGAATGGGCTGCCAAGCGACAAGACGTCCACCGAAAATGCTATCGTGGCGATGTTGTCCATGGCTCCGCGTCGCTGGCCGCTTTTCATTGACCCACAGGAGCAAGCCGTCAAGTGGCTGCTGCGGCAGTTCCAGCAAAGCCAGGCCGCGAGCGGATCGGGCGCTGTGGCGTCGAAGAACCGGAACATGTTGCGGGTGATCAAACTCACGGACCCGACCTGGATGCGCACCCTTGAGTCGCAAATCCGCCTCGGCGGAGTGGTGATCATTGACGACGTCGGTGAGTCGCTGGACCCAGCGCTGGAACCGCTCATCGCGCGGCGCATTGTGGCGGCTGACAGTGGCGGCCTGCAGATCCAGCTCACTCCGCAGTCTGGGCTGATCGACTACAACCCCAACTTCCGGATGTTTCTGTGTAGCAAACTGCCGAACCCAGTGTACCTGCCAGACATTAGCACGCGCGTGACGCTGCTGAACTTCACGGTGACCATGGAGGGATTGTCCGAGCAAATGCTCGGCGAGGTGGTCTCCATCGAGCAGCGCTCCATGGAGGAAGAGAAGAATTCCATCATCCAGCGCATTGCCCAGGGCCAGCGCCGTCTCAAAACCATCGAGGAGAGCATCCTGGAGCGCCTGCAGAGCACCAAAGGCAACATCCTCGACGACGAGGATCTGATCCGCGAGCTGCAGTCCGCACAGTCAAGTGCGGAAGTGATCAGCCGCAGCCAAGCCGAGGCGAGCGAGAAGATGTTGACTATTTCGACTGCCCGCGACCGGTACCGCAGCGTTGCTGTGCGGGCAGCGCTGCTCTTCTTTGTGCTGGCGGACGTGGGTCGCATGGATCCAATGTACCAGTACTCGCTTCAATATTTTGTGAATCTGGTGCAGCATGAAGTGGAAGGTACCAGAAAGCCTCTAGGGTACACAGAGACAGATCCCGCAATGCTGGAAGAGCACCTTCACGCAGTGATCACCAACCTCACAGCCGCCACGTACACACAGATCTGCCGCGGCCTATTCAACAGAGACAAGACTATTCTCTCGTTGCTCATAGCAACGACGATCGCCCGGCACGAGGGTGCCATCACAGAGGAGGAATGGCAGTATTTCATGCGGGCCACTGCCTTCGTGGCTTCGGAGGTGCCGGTGCAGCCGCCGCTTCTCGCTTCGTGGATGAGCCGCACACAGTGGGAACTGGCCGAGGCGCTCAGCCGCGCCGTTCCCGCCTTTCACAATCTTATCGCCAGCATGGAGGCGGACTCAGAGGCGTGGAGGGAGTACTCGCAGTCTGACTTTCCCCACACTGCCACACTGCCGGGAGACTGGCAGTCGCGTCTCAGTCTATTCCAGCGCGTGCTACTGATACGGTGCTTCCGTGACGAGAAGCTCTTTTTTGCGCTCTCTGACTACGTGCGACAGACGATGGGGGCCGAGTTCATTGAGATGCCGCCCATGGACCTCACCCGCACTCTCAAGGACAGCACTGCACACACGCCAATAGTCTTTATTCTTTCTCAAGGAGCCGATCCAATGGAAGCGCTTCAGTCTCTCGCCAAAGGAGAGCAGCAGGACCTCCAATATGTCAGCTTGGGCCAGGGTCAGAGCGAAAACGCGAAGCGACTCATCGCCACGTGCCGCAAGTCCGGCTCCTGGGCGCTCCTGCAGAACTGCCACCTTTCGCAAACATTCATGCCAGAGCTGTCGGCGATCGTTGCCAGCCTACAGCCAGGCGCTGCCGGTGCGTCTGAAACCCACGAGGCATTCCGCCTCTGGCTTACGTCGATGCCCACCGACTTCTTTCCAGTGTTTGTGCTGCAGACGAGTGTGAAGCTAACCAACGAGCCGCCAACCGGGTTGAGGGCGAATATGCTCCGCTGCTTTGGCGAGTTGACCCCACAGGAGTACGAATCCTTTGGCCATGACGCCACCATCGGCGCCGAGTTGAAGGGGCCCGCCTTCAAGAAACTTCTCTACGGTCTTTGCTTCTTCCACTCCATCGTGCTTGAGCGGCGAAAATTCGGCCCGCTCGGGTGGAACGTCAAGTACGAGTGGAATGACACGGACTTCCACGTCTCGAAGCAGTGGCTGCGGCTGTTCTTTGAGGAGCAGGAGACGATTCCATGGGAGTCGCTCGAGTACATCATCGGCCAGATCAACTACGGCGGTCGTGTCACTGACCCGCAGGACCGCGGCACGCTGCTGACCATTTTGCGCCACTACCTCTCCCCCCGCATCCTCGAGGAGGGCCACAGTTTCTGTGAGGGGGGGCAGTACGTCGTCCCTGCGAGCGGCACGCTGGCTGAGGCGCAGGAACACATCCAAGCTATGCCTTTTGTGGATGAGCCTGCAGTCTTCGGCATGCACGATAACGCGAACCTGCGCTACCAGCTGCAAACAAGCGAGTACTTGCTCACAAAGATTGTGTCCATTCAACCGCGTATGGTCGGATCCGCCGGCGGCTCTGGTGCAACCCCTGAGGAAGAGGTGCGCCGCAAGTGCCAGGAGTTCGAAGCGTCGCTGCCAGCTCTGCTGACTCGAGAGGAAGCAGGACCGCGCACCTTCACGAGTCTCGCGAACGGACTGCCTAACTCTATTTCGACGGTGTTGGCGCACGAGTTGGTCAAATACAATCAACTCCTCGAGAAGATACGCCAGACACTTTCGGACATGCAGAAGGCACTCCAAGGGCTGACAGTCCTCTCTGCCGACCTCGACGCGATGTACAGCTCCTTCCTCGCCGATCAGGTGCCCAGGCTGTGGTCGGCGGTCTCGTACGCCTCGCTCAAGCCGCTCGGGGCGTGGTACCGCGATCTGCTTGCCCGTGTGCAGTTCATCCGCTCGTGGTTGCAGAAGGGTGAGCCAGCGGCCTTCTGGATTGGCGGCTTCTTCAACCCGAGTGCATTCATGACAGGTATCTATCAAGCTTTTGCGCGTGCGGAAAAGGTATCAGTGGACCGGCTCGGCTTCCGCTACGAAGTACTGGATATGGAACCGGAGGCAATCCTTTCGGGACCGGAACGCGGGTGCTACGTGTACGGCATTCACACAGACGCGTGGCGCTGGGATACTCAACGGCGAGTCATGGCTGACTCTTTGCCGGGGGAGCCGTACGCTGTGCTGCCGCCAGTGCACTTCCTGCCGGAGCCGTCGCACGTGAGGCCAGCAGAATTTCACGCTGTGCCCCTCTACCGCACGACCATACGCGCCGGAGTGATCTCGTCTTTAGGTGCCAGCTCCAACTTCGTCCTCTCCATTGAGGTGCCGTCGGTTGATGGCGCTGACTACTGGCTGCTGAAGGGTGCCGCTTGTGTGTGCGCACTGAATCAATAGAATGTGAAGGAAGAAAAACAGCGAGGCCCAACGCGTACCCGCAATGGGTGAGGGAGAGAAGGGCGGGGAGGTGCGGGTTTGGGGGAGAGGGAAACTGAGGTATGTGATTGCCTCTCTTTCTTTGCGCATAAACGTGTT
Source organism: Porcisia hertigi (assembly GCF_017918235.1). NCBI lineage: Eukaryota > Euglenozoa > Kinetoplastea > Trypanosomatida > Trypanosomatidae > Porcisia > Porcisia hertigi. The sequence goes on along the minus strand of NC_090587.1, from coordinate 1,285,377 downwards.
AAAGTCGTGCATGTGCTTGTTACGACAGCGTGCGAGTGGTTGCTGTGCTGCTTTTCTTGCCTTCTGTGCTGGTGCATCTGGACCTTTAGATTTGTGGTGCGTTGGCAGAGAGGATCGCCTTTTTTTATTTATCTCTGCGCTCAGGATTGGCAGGATCTGTGATTACGTGTGTGCATATGTGCGTGTTTTTTTTTTTTGCGGGGGGGGGGGGGGAGAGCGCCAGGTGCCGCCATTCACATATGCACACATACACAACAACAACAACCACTTGACCATCACTACCACCACTCTAGCCTAACCGCCTTACAATTTTTCATTTTGATTTTTAATATTGCTGTGATGTTTTCTCTGGCCCCCCCCCTTTTCCCTTTGTTTGGCGCCTTGGGCGCCCTACTCAGATGTAACTCCCGTGAAACACGTAGCCACTACGCCCCTCCCTCCTTTTCGATTCGTTTGCTTCTGCGTCTTTACGCGTACCTGCTGGCGTGTCGTTTCCTTTTCGTGGACGGGGGTTCCACACATGGGTTGTGCCGTGTTTTGTATATTCGCCTCTGTGTGTGTCTCCTGTGCTGAGGTGGATGTGAGGTGTTGAACCCCCTCCTCCTCCTTTCTCCCCTCTTGAACAGGAAAAAGAGACCTCGCACATGTTTTGAGTGAATTGTCCTACGTCATGTATGCTAGTCAACGCGCGCAGTGTTGCCTCTGCGCTTCTTTTGTGTTCCCGTGTGTGTATCGCGTCTATGTACCCCTCTTCTCTACAGCCTCCTCATGTACTTCCTTCAACATACACTCAGAGGTGGTGCAGTGTGCACAAAACCACTTCTGGAGTTGATGAGTCCTCCAATAAGAACAGCGCCGAGACGGCCTCATTTGACACTTCTTCAGTGAGTGCACACCCTGGAACTGGGTGTGCAGTGTGTGGGAGGGAGGGAGTGCGCCCCCCCACCTAACCATCTGCGTGGACATTGTTCCTTTATCTCCCACTCATTCTTCCTGGTGGCCTTCCCGTCTCCTCCTTGTAACGCCTCGCCTCCCCCTTCTTCGACCTGGCTGTAAGACCCAGCTGCACGTCGACCCTCAGCAGATGCTCTGCTTGGCCCTCGTCCTTTTCTCATACGCAAGTATCGCACTCCAATTGACAGTGACAACCGATCGAGGAGTGGCCACAGTCAAGCATTGCCACCCCCAGCACCAGGAATCCAACTTGTAAAGAATTTTTTTTTTTGGTTTCTTACAGGGTCCCTGTCCGCATCAGGAATCTCTTCACATCCAGACCGGACCGAATCCAAGCGCCCCCACGATGACGCAGGCGTTCGACCAAGTATTGTTGGAGTGGTTGGAGGCTTCGCCGCGGGTGCCTCGCCGAGATCGACAGGTACTGCTTCTTAGAGAGCTAATGTTTCTCCACGCTCAGCGAGGCTTTCGTTTCGATGCGGGAGCGCCAGATGAGGAGGAGAAGGAAGCCCAACAGTGTAGTTGGCAGGATAGTAACACGGCCGCCGCAGCGAGGGTGAGCGCGGCATTGCGGCGTACATTTCTTGACACCGTAGACACTGGCGATGCGCGCCGTCTCGCAGAGACATTGTCAGTGTCAACGGACATTGACTTCCTGTATCGAGCCCTAGAGGTTGACTGCATCATGTCCCTCCACGTTGCAGGGGACGGTCCGCGCCGACCGTCGCAGCAGCTGCGCGGTGTGGAGGACATCATCAACGAGCTCAGTGAGTTTCAGGAGTCGGTGCTGCTGCTTCGTGTCGACCTCTCGTGCCCACAAAACTCCAATGTCGCCGCTTCACAGCCCATTCTAGTCGGAGGAATGTCGGCAGTGAAGAGCAGGGTGGAGAGATGCACGCCTGAGCTCGAAATCGGCACCCAGGTGACTTATTACGCCGATGCGCAATGCTCGCACGCCTTGTTCGACGTGCGCAGTGTGTTTCTCTTCTCCCCTGACGGCGCTAGGGTAGAGCGCATTTTGAGAGAGCTTTCGCCTCGCGGCGGCCACGATCTCAACGACGTGCTGCGCGGCGTCCGCTTCGGCAGCTTTTGTGTGGAGTGACGCGTACGCAAGCAGACACATCGCCTTCAGCGCTTTTTGGCTTCTTCTTTGCGGCTCGAATTCACCGATCGCGATAGATGTGGGGCCGCCCTTCTCCCCTTCCCGTGTGCGTGCGTGCGTGTGTGTGTGCGTGTGTGTTTATTTCTTTCCGGCGCACACGTGGTCACATTTTTGTGCATATGTGAGGTTGAAAGAGGGGGCGTACGGTCACAAACCCGCACACACACACACACACACACACACGCACACGCACACGCACACAGAGGAAGGCATTCCCACTTCTCTCTGTGTGTGTGTCGCATCTTCTACCCTCTGCTGCTTCTCCTTGGTGTAATTGTTTACGATGTTCTCCTTTGTAGATATTATTGCGTTCTGTGATTTCCACTAGACGTTAGATCGGTGCCCCCTTGGGGGCACGACGGCCTCGCACTCCCTCATTGACAGCACCGCTACTCGTGCACGATGGGCGGACAAGGAGCGATGATGATGCAATTGTTCTCTTGTGTGGGCCTACAGGAGAGGAGCCGTTTGCCATTCTCTCGCTTGCTAGCTATTCTCAAATACTATTCACACACACACACACATGCATATATATGTATACATGTATACATGACGATGTATGTGCGTGTGTGTTTGTGTGTGTTTTGTGTCTGTAAGCGCCACTCACTTCCCCTCTTCTATTCTTGAAGGACTGTCCGCGCTCTGAGGGCACAAAGGATCACAGTAGGCGCTCTGCGGCAAATGTGAGTTTGTGCCGATGTTCGGACTCGAAAAAGGTGGGGAAGCGGAAAAAGGATCGACGAGATGGTCACATGTGCCTCTCTTTGGGAGTGAATAAAAGAGGGGGGGGTGACATGAAGGGGGCATGAGGAGGCAAGCGACCACAATTGTGCAACCACAAAGACGTTTCTCTGGCGCTGTACATCCTCGACACTTATTTGCAACAGGCCCCGCACTTTTTTTTTTTACCCCCTCACGATGTCCCTACCTCCGCCTGTCTGCAGTGAATGTGAGGAACTCGTCTATTTATCTTCCCAATGCCTCATCCCGTCTTGTTTTTCACATCTTGTCGACCCTCATCCCGCTCATCACCGTCTCCCCCAAAAAGAAATTCGACTTATCGGGAGACGGCCTCCAATCAGCACTTGAAGACAAATCAAAGCGACAACAGCACACCAGCGTTGCCCTGTGCAGTGTCGTTTTGAGCTCTCCGTTCCTTCCTTTGCCCCCCCCCCCCCGACGTATCACAAAATGTCCGTTGTCAGGGTGGCCATAACGGGTGCTGCAGGGCAGATCGGCTATGCCTTGGTACCCCTTATTGCGCGCGGAAACCTCCTCGGCCCTAACACGCACGTGGAGCTTCATCTGCTCGACATCGAGCCCGCTCTCAAGGCACTTTCTGGAGTTGAGGCAGAGCTCGAAGACTGCGCCTTCCCCCTCCTCGATAAGGTGGTCATTACAGCAGATCCGCGCGTTGCCTTTGACGGTGTCACCATTGCTATCATGTGCGGTGCCTTCCCACGCAAGGCAGGAATGGAGCGTAGGGACCTCCTCGAGATGAACGCGCGCATCTTCAAGGAGCAGGGTGAGGCTATCGCTGCCGTGGCGGCTTCCGACTGCCGCGTGTTGGTGGTCGGTAACCCGGCCAACACAAACGCGCTTATCCTGCTCAAGTCATCTCAGGGCAAGTTAAAACCTCGCAATGTAACCGCCATGACCCGCCTTGATCACAACCGCGCCTTGGCTCTGCTGGCTCGCAAGGCCGGTGTGTCGGTGTCGCAGGTGCGCAACGTGATCGTGTGGGGTAATCACAGTTCCACACAGGTCCCTGACGCTACCAGTGCTATGATCGGCACCACCTCAGCCTTTGACGTGATCAAAGACAGCGCCTTCACCCACGACGACTTCCTGAGTGCGGTGCGCGGTCGCGGCGCCGACATCATTCAATTGCGAGGCCTTTCATCAGCCATGTCCGCCGCTAAGGCCGCGGTCGATCATGTCCACGACTGGATGCTCGGCACACCGGATGGCGTGCACGTGTCAATGGGCGTGTACTCGAATGGCAACCCGTACAATGTGCCAGACGACCTAATATTTTCCTTTCCGTGCACGTGCCGCGCCGGCGAGTGGACTATTGTTGCAGACAAGCTGAAGGGAGACCTTGTGAAACAGGGTATCGCCGACACGACGGCAGAACTGCTGGAGGAGAGGGTACAGGCGGGGATATGAGGCGGGCATCGTCGTTCCCGTGTCAAAACGCTCTCTCCCCTTTGACTTTCCTGCGCAACATTAGCGCGCGAGGGTCTGCCTCCCTCCTCCCCCCCACCCCCGTTCGTGCTTTTCTGCAAAGTACAAGGATGGTAGGAAGACCGTGAGGCCCGTCGACTAAGAGCAGCAAAACATTCTTCTCATATCCTCGACCCATTGTGTCAACACACTCGCGTGTGCGGAGGAGAAAAACACGTGAACTCATGTGCGGTGTGCGCGTCGGCTGGTGTGCTGCGTTAAAAGATCATCGTTTTCCTTTTTGCATTTGAGATGTGCGCGCATGACTTCTCTCTCTCGTTTTCTCCAACTCCGTTGTATTCAGCCGTCCCCAACGCCTTCACCGAGCCCGGAGGTCCGGGAAGGGGGGAGGGGGCGAGGGAGGCCGAGCACATTCCTGTCTATCTCCGTCCACTGCCAGTCCATTTCTGGGGGGTTACCAGGGTCAAGTACCCCGTGGCTGTGAGGTGGTCCGAGCGATGTGTCGCCACTGGTGTCAGCGGACCGGTGCTGGATTGAGGTGTGTGGGCTCGATCTGCGAGAGTGCCGACGCTTGCACCGTCTATGCGATGAGAGGGGTACCGGCGCTGCTGGAACGCACCTCCCCTGGTCACCGCTGCCTACTGGTGGAGGGCAACCCACAAGACGCGGATAGGCGGGGCGCGAGACCAATGCTGTTTTGGAAGTGCTTGGGTCGGCACGGCTGCAACGCGTGTGCACCGCTGTCACCACAGCACGCGGTTGGGGCTGGGAGAGGCCGGGCAGAATGTGGCGTTGAACTGATGCTGTACAGCAGAACGGACACATTGCAAAAGTAGTGTCTCGCATTTGTTCTTGTTGATTGCATGCAAGCACAGGCTTAGGGGAGGGGGTGAGGAGAGGGGCGGCGTAACGAGGAAGATGATGTGGGGGGGGCGGCGGGAGGTGAGAGGAACGTCTTGGCGCGGCTGAGGCTGAGGTCACCCTTGTCAGCTTGTTTGTTCCTCGTGGTACAGACACAAACGATTAGGACGGCCCTACGCACGTGCCAACGGCACCGCGCCGCCTGCTTTCCCTCGTGTCTTACAGCCACCGCCCTCTTTCCCTTCCTCTCTGACCTTTCGCCACCCCCCCCCCCTCTCCTTCCCTCGTCCATACGGTGTGGAAATCTCATCATCAGCCTATGTACATAGTGAAGCAATCAAAAAAAAACGAAGGAAGCGTAGGAAGACGGATGACTCCGGCGAACCGCCCTCAACGCATCCTTCATGCTAGGGACTTCTTCTTGACAATGGCGATTGTAGAGGTGCCTGACGCGCCGCAGCCACAGCAATTATTTGAGTTTGACACGAGTCTGCATCGAGGATGTGCTACGCCTGGCGTGATTGGGAAAGCGGGAGGCACCTCTCGCTTGCTCATGGCTGCAGTACGTTGCACAAGGAGACGCGAGTACGGTACCTCTCTTGTTGATGCGAGAACCTTTAGGCTCTCGGTGCTGAACCACTACCCCTGATCGTATAAAGTGTGCTCTTATTTCTTTTGTGTGTGTGTGTGTGTGTGTGCGCTTCTGCTTCCACACCAGCACCGTCGTTCCTGACGCGCCGATGGGCTCACTCATTCCCAAACGGGACTGTACGATAATGCTGATGGCTCACTTCTTTGACATCTTATTTCTCCTGCTGCCCCAACATCGCCCGCGGCAATTTTTGGTGTACATATATATATATACATATATATCTTGCTCATGTCCCTTGGTTGTTCTGTGCTGCCCCCCCCCCTCCCCTCCCGCCCATCAACCACATCAGTACCGTGGCATACTGTGGGGATACACAGACACACGCATAGCTAGCTTCGACCGTACCACTTGATAGGCGGGGTCTCAAACTAGTCCCGCACGGAGTTGGGCGTTGGTGCCCAGCTTTTTCTCCTCTAACCACTGAGAGATGGAGATGGGGACGAGCCGGCCGCGTGTGAACCGCGCGGTGGCTGCCGTACAGTCCGCTACCGCTGCTACGATTTCTGCATCTCCACTCATCACCACCCGCAGCACCGCTGGTCAGCACAAGAGTGCTGTCACCCGATTTGCATCTTTTGATGCGCTGTGTCAAGCTAAGCAGAAGCCGGATCCGCATGCCCTGCTGCGAAAGATGTTGGATGCAAAGCTGCCGCGACCCTCTCTACGTAATGATGTCATGGCAATGGGAGATGCGGCTGTCGAGCGCGTGCTGCAGTTCCTCGGCCCCCTCAGTCGTAATGCGGCAGCGTTCACCCAGACATGCCGTGCCGTGCGCCGTGCGTTGCTTCATTTGATGAACCTGGAAGCGGCCGTGATTACTCCAACGATGGTCAACGCGCCCAGCCTATTGCGCGAAAATGTTCTCAAAGCTGTGTTCACCTTCACCGCAGCGCGAGGAAACCAGGTCCGGACACTGGTACTGAACGAGGATGGCATCAACGCCGTGAAGAGGGAGGACAGCAGCGGTACTCCCGTTGCAGGTCTCTCTTTGCCAGCGCCGTGGGTGCTGCAGCTTGTTTCTCATCTTCCTTACCTCAGTGTACTCGACATACGCCACGTTCAATTGACGGAGGCACACCACTCTCAGGCCCTCCACTACTTACTGAGCGACTTGCACCTGGCCGCTACCGGTACTCTGAGTACGCTCAAAATGGACGCTTACCTCATGCGCTACTGGGCGCCAGGGTGGTGGCGCCGCCTTGTCAACCTCTCATCACTAGTCGTGGGCAGCCGCTACTATTCCCTTGAGCCTACGCCTGACACCACCACTGGCGCCGCGGCTTCAACTTTGCTGGAGGTGCCCGCTGATTTCTTCACTCTCATGCGTGAGGGGGGGCGGCGCTGGCAGCTGAAGTTGTGGGTGCCCCTACAGGCGACCTCTCTCAAAAAAATCCTCATGCCCGCCGGTGGCACCATCTTCGCAGGGGTGGGAGAGTTGCTGATTAACATGAGGTGCAACGAGCGCACATGTGAGTGGGCGGATACCGCCGCCAATGGCACACTGCCAATATCGCCACCTATCACTGCGAGTGCCTCGGGTGCAGTCTCAGAGTTGCCTCAGGATACTCGCAACAGCGCAGTGCCGCGCAAGGCGGGCTCTTCAGCTGCTGGCAACACCGAGTCGGGTGAGGTACTCACTTTTCCTGCATTGACTACAATGACCGTAGTGGACGTGCAAGAGAGACCGGAGGTGGCCGCCGAGGTGTACCAGGCATTGATGGACGTGGCTCCTGGGCTGGAAAACTTCAACGTATGCGATACCGTGCCAGTCGGCAAAGTGATAGACGCACAGAAGAAGCGGCACGGCAGAGGTTAGTCAAGGAGGAAGGGAAAGGGGTGCTGAGGCATTGGTGCACCTTGGCTTCTCTTTCGGTGACTGCGCGTGTGTTTATCTGCAGGCCCCTCTCTATCCCCCTTCCCTCCCTCTCCCTCTGTCTGACGCGCATTACAAATGTAAATTAACCCCTGAGGAGTTGCACTGTTCTTCAGCTTCCCTTATCTTTCGCACACCTCTCACGCCCCTCTTCCTTCCTCCTGTGTATGTGTGGGGGGGAGGAGAGACTTGTCTTCTCCTCCCTCTTCTGACTCGCAACAGTGGTGCTGCAGATGCCACCGGGAACGAAAAATGTCAAGCCATGTTTTTTTTTTCCGAGAGACATCAACGTTGGTGGTCTTCGCACGGAGGTGTTTCCAGCGGCGTGAAGTAGGGAAGCTATTCAGAGACGTACTTGCATGTGACTGCAGCACGCCCACGCCGGCGTGCTCTGACGCACTCATCGACGGCTACTTTGTGAGTCGTGTGTGTGTGTGTGTGTGTGTCTTTGCCCCCTCCCCCTTCTCCCCAGCTCTTGGGCTTAGCCCACGGTGTGACGATTATAGCCACTGGTATGCTCTCATTAGGACGAGCTCGTGCGGACGGATCGATCTCCTCTTTCGTCTTTGCATGCTCTACTGCACGAAGTGTGGCGCAGCTGAGTAGGAAGCGGGCGTTATGGTGAATGAGGAGAGAGAGAAAGGGGGGCGGGGGAAGGGGGCGAGGCCGCCACCATTGTCCATCTCTCTCTCTATGCCCGTGTGACTTGCTTCCTTATACGGTTCTCCCTCTTGTGTGTTTGTTCCCCTTCCCCGTTTGCCATGCAGCACCCTCTCTAATTTTGTCTCGCACACAACACTTGGAGCACCTGCTACGCGTGTGCGCTCGCGTGCTTGTGTGTCTCAGTCTCTCCTTTTTTTTTTTTGCACCTCCTAGTAGCCTACTACGGTGTATCTCCCTAGGCCTATCTGCGTGTGTGCGCACGTTCACCCCCAAGGCACCTGCCTCCCCCTCCACCACCACCACCACCACCACCACACACAGAGACAGACAAACAGAAGGGCCACACGCGAGTCTTCGTAGACGCATGCATCTATCGCTGCGTTGTCTTTGTGTGTGTGTGTGTGTGTGTGTGGTCTTCTCTCGTGAGACTGATTTGTCTGAGCGTGTATAGTTATCGGTCCGTGTATAATGGACTTGACCTGCTCTCCCCCCTCGGCTACTCACAGTAGCGCGTGTGACTGCTGCGAGTGTGGAGTCGTGGTGGGCACAGAAAGTTCGCAGCGCGGAGGCCTCTTGCTGCCCTGTCAGCACGTCCTGCACATGGGTTGCGCTGAGTTCATACGGCGGCGTGGCAAGGTTTTGATGGGCCTGGATACAGCCGACTTCCCTCTTCACGAAGAGGAAGACAGCCATGTGAAGGTGTGCGATGCGGACAAGACCGCAGTAGCACTCCGTGGCCACCGCGGCAACAGCAGCTGGGTGCGTGGCGCAAACGGATTCCGCGTCTGCCCGGCGTGCTTCACCCCCATCGCGCGGATTATTCCACTGTACCTGCGCGGCACCAGTGACACTGTAGAGCCCAACGCGACGGATACGCAGCCGGTGCCGTCTCGGATTACTGCAGAAGCCTCAGCGACCGCTGAGGCCGAGTACAGGCGTGTGTATTCGGCCCAGAAGCAGGCTCTTCAGCGCTTGCGCAGTCTCTGCGACCAGCGGCGACGTGTGACTGAGCTGACTCATGCATGCGCCAACCTGCACGAGCAGCGCACAAAGTACCTCGCAGAGGTGGAGAAGGAGGAGCAGTGCTTTCCCGGTCTAACGCACAGCGTCGGCTTCGACGGTGCGGAGGCACCCATCGGATCCTCGAGCGCTATGGACACTAAAATTGCCGGCTCCCTTACCATTGATCATATGACTGTGACGGAGCTCGAGCTGTACATGGCGCAGGTCACGCCGCAGCTGTTGCGCACACAAGCCGAGCTGCGAAAAGAGCGCCACATGATCGAACGGCGCACAAAAAAGCTAAACACCTTGCGCTCGCACTATCATTCCACAAAGGAACTGTGCGCCTTTGATGCAGTCATCGCACAGCGGGAACTTCGCCCACACTCCAGCACCGCTCACTCAAAGCGACACTCCACACCGGTGTTCTCGGCGGCTGTGCAGGAAGCCTCCTCGCATCTCAGTGAAGAGGCACAGCGCCGTCAAGGGCCAGGGGCGCCCCGTTCCAGTGATGTCGCCAGTAGCCATGTAGCCACTGCTGCTCCACAACGTAAGCGTCACCGCGCCGACACCGCCATTGACGTGGATGACGAGGTCTTACCAGATGTGGTGGAAGTGCTTTCATGCGAGAAAAGCGATGCGGGCAACAGTGATTTGTCTACGCACATGACGGTGCTCGACGTAGACGACAACACAGCGTCTGACGTCGAGGTCGGGGATGGAGGCACTGAGGTAGGCTTGGTACCGATGGGCGACGATGGCAGCTACGCCGACGAGAGTGAGTGCGAAACCCCTCACCTTATTCCACGCTATGTTCACCTCACTGCCGCCTCGTCGTCGATTTCGGTCTTTGCCGCGTTGCCGAAAACGCCAACGTTGGCCGTCACGCAACATCATCTGCGCCTCCTCCCCCGCCGTGAGGATCGGCTGTGGCAACCCAGCCTGCAATTTTGATGGCGTCATAAGTGCACTTCTTTCTCCTGCCTTTCACCTGAGAAGCTATCGCTCTACTCATGTCGCCGCTGCTCGCCGGTGGTGTTGGCCCCCCCCCCCCCCTCTCACGAATTTGGCCGCGCGTAGGCATCTGTGTGTGTGTGTGTGTGTGTTTGTATGTGCACTTTGCTTTTACTTGCCCCCATGTTAGCTTACACGACGCGTGTGAAGGGTGTCTCACCCCACCCTCTCATTCTCGCGCATCTTCATTCTTCGGATATGCACTCGAGTGTCACCCCTGTCCGTATGTCAGGTATTGATGAGCGTCCTCATCACCTCTCAGACTGCCTCATCGGATGGGAACGCTGCCCGCTTCTGCACCACCGAGGTCATTTGTGATCCCCACAGCGCACGTCGTTTTCTCGATCCTTCTCCGCGCATCGTAGCTTTTCTCGTGTTCACTATCCTTTTGTCTTCACCACTCCCTCATCACAGAAAACACACACACACACACACACACAGACAGACACGCGCGCGCCTGTCTAGATATGCAGCTCTCCTCTCTTTCTCCATATTTGCATGCTGCTGCCCCTGATAGTGAATCCTCGCTGTATCAATGAGCTCGCCACTCCTTCCCCAGCTGCGACAGCCGACGAGTGCCAAGGTGGCAACACCAGTTTCGATCGCAGTAGCCGCTGCCCCAACCTCCGCGGCGGTGTGTAAGGAGGAAATCTCAAGCACCGCACCCCGTCATTGCTCAGCTGCGGCGTCCTCAATGTCTTCCTCCTCGTGCTCCACGCTCTCGCCAGTGTGCGTGCACACCCCCGCTCCCCCTTCGACGCACAGGCCCGCCAAGGCGGTGCCAGTCTCAGCGCAGAGGCTAGGCGGTCGTAAAACGGCGGCGGTATTCCAGTCGAAGCTTCAGCGCTTGCTATGGCTTGATCAGCACATGACCATCGTCCACAATGAGTCCCAAGCACGGTCGAGGACGCGCTGCATCGAAGCTGAGGAACGTGCCGCTCTTTGGTGGCAATACCGTAGAGAAGGTCAGCAGCCGCAACACACCGAGGACCACTCGTTCCGGCTCGAGGAATTGCAAGGGGCGCAGGTGACACCAACACGTGATGTAGCACCCGACTCCTGGGTACACCGAGTCGAGTGCGAGGAGGAAGCTGAGCGACGTGCCATCCGGGTGACCGCACAGGAGGGCCTCCAACTGCTCTACGCCGGCCAGCACGCCCAGGAGCTACAAAAGACTGTGCGTGAGCTAGTGCGGCAGCAGTGGGATGCCCAGGAGGTTCAGCAAGGTGCTGAGGACGTGCGTGCGCTGGAGCTGAAGCTAGCTGCGTCTTCCTACAGAGGACTGCGTGCTTTTCAGCCTGATGTGGACGATCTTTTTGACATTGCCAAGGGAAATCACACATCGGCGTCCGCGCCTCCTCCGCCGGCCCCTCCGCCCCCGCCTGCGCTGGCGATCGACTACGAGGCACCGTGCGAGGCCAAGATACGCGAAATGTACGATCGACGGACTCTTGTCTACGAAGAAGCCAAAGAGCGTCTCTTCTTGGACTGGTGGCAGGGGGCGGCACAGCTCCGCTTCGTTGAAGAATCGGGTGCACGGCAGCCGTTTGCGCTATGGGGCTACTATGTCTCCTCGCCGGCGTGCATGCGAGCGCTGGTGACAGTGCAGCGGTGGTGGCGTATGCTGCGCGTCGCGCCGTGGTCAGGTCACCGGCGAACTTCTTTGGCGGGCCGTCTCGGGAAGTTGCCCGGCTACTACTCAGCGGAGCGGTGCAGGCGCTATCTGCGCCGCCTGGGGGGCACAGCTTCACCCGAGAATGGTGAGCACACGAGCGCTGCCAATGATGTCAGCGCTGCATTAGGGGCGTTGGTGGCCGCTGCCACGAGTCCTTGCCGGTACAGAATTCAGTTGGACCTTTACATCTACACAGTTGTGCAGAGAGCCCATGCACTGCTGGCGAGTCAGCCTATCCAGGACGCGGCAGTTGCTGCAAAAATACGGGCGTCCTTGCGGCCACCATGTACGCAAAACCGGTATCCGTTGCCATATAACAGCTGGCGCCATCATCGCTGGGCGCTGTACGCAGAGGCCCACCAACTGTCTGTGTCGGCGCTGGAGTGTGCAGAAACGTCGCATCGGCGGTGCGTAGAGGCTGAAGAGGCCACATGCAGCCACTACGCTGCTGCGTTTGGCGTCATTTTGCACAGTGGTTGGCTGGCGGTGTCGGATTTGCAATCTCGTCAGGTAGCGCTGGCCAAAAATGAGCGCATGTCACGGCTACGCGTCGCTCATCAAGAGACTTACGAATACAGTGTCCTGCGCACGACGGCCGCGGCGGTATACACCTCCCCCTCTATCTGCCAGGCAGCTCTGTCTCCGCAACGTTGCAGACTGGTTCATAGCGGAGGCCAACACGAGGCGAGGGCGATGGCATCAGCGGCGCGCACCCCCGTCACGGCGCATTTAGAAGGGGACCAGAAGTCTCTTCACGCAAACGGCTCTGCCCCCAAGTCCCCTTTTACAGAGGAAGATGCATGGGCACAGGTGCAGCGGTGCGTCCTGGTCGCATACGACGCGTTGGCCGCGGCGCGAGAGGAGTCTGCTCAGCCAAAGTCGCTGCAACGCGACAGGGAAACAGACGAGGGCGATGCCGCAGCCTCGCTTGAGGTCGCCGTGTCTCTATACCGCTCCGCTTTCGATGAGGCCGCTGCCGCTGTGTACCAAAGCCAGTACACCGCTGTACGAGGGCGCTACGTCGCGCGCTATGCAGATGCACTGGAGCAGATGCGTGAGTTGTTCGAGGTGGGTCTCCGTGAGCGGGCGGTGATCATCGCTGCGGAGGCACGGGATCTATCGCAGATCTGCCATGGTGACCCATCGGCTCAGCACGTGAGGCGGTTTGAGCTCATGCAAAGGGAGGCAGAGGGGCGAGCCGACCTTGAGGGTGCACAGGGGAGAGTGGCAGCCGCCCTTTACGAGGCACTGTTCCATGGCTTCCTTGTTTCCCAGTGGGTAGTGGGGGCAAGAAAACGGAGCGAGCGGTCACACCGCGCTGCCACACGCGCACGGCAAGGTCCCGCGCTGGCGCTGCCTTCGCTATCTTCAGCTGAGCGCCTTATTTCGCGTGAGGCGGTGTGCCGAACTCGTCTCGTGTGCGACTGCGCTGCTGTATTGGCCGAGATAATTGTGCAGCGCTTTCGCCTCCGCCATGAGGTCCGTTATCAGAACTGGGTGGCGCTCTGTCGGAGAGACGGCGCCAAACTAGACAGCGCCTTCCACATGAATCCACCCGTGGCACAAATTGGCATGTTGGGGGCGGAAGAGAAAGACGGCCGCCTGGCCATCTGTCGAGAGCAGCAGGTCAGTGCGGGGCGGCTGCTCGTGGAGATGCACGCGCTTTATAGCTCGAAAGTCCTGTGGTCCGACTACTTATTTGGGCAACTGAAGTTAACAAGTGAGGCATTCCACATGGACGAGCAGCTGTGCGAGTACCTGCGGAAACGACTAGTAAATGTGCGACTCAAAACGGGCGAGCTCATCCAAATGGAGCAGACGGCGCGCAGTCGAGTCAAGTATGCCGAGGCCATCACGCGAGACCTCCGTTTTCACCTACGGCGTCTTCGGCTGGGGTAGCCGTCCTTTGCCCCCCCGCTTCCTTGCGCAGGGGGGGGGGGGTCCTCGTACGGTCGCTTAGCCGCTGGGCAACTATGCGGACACCCCCTCCCACGTCATGCCCTGCTCTAAATTTTTTCCACTTTCCCCTCCTCCTCGGGTATGCCAGACTCTCGTGCATACACGTTCACGAATGCGTCACCGGAGTGTTTGACCCCGTTCGTAGGTGTTGATACCATCGGGGTGTCGCGCGACATGCGCTACTACGCTCCTCAAGTGGCTTCATATGTATTTAACACCTTGACCGAGCCCCCCCCCCCCCCAGTGCCATTAGGACTCTGGCGCGAGTAGACTCACATCTCTCTCCAGCCCCCCCCCTCCCCCCCCCCTCTCCCATGCCCTTCATCTTCTCTTCAATGCCCCCGTTTCGCTCTTTCTGTTTTTTGTGGACACAAAGGGGGAGAGAGAGGCATTTGCGCGCCAAGCGCTGCTCAACAATGTGTGCGTGTGTGTGTGCGTTGATGCCGTGGATGTGGAAGGAGGAGATGGAAGTATTGTGCATGTATACACTGTGACATGATGTGACATATCACGCTGCCCCTGTCCAATGAACCAGCAAAAATGCGACGACGACGACGACGGACCAGAGGGCGTCAAAAAAGGTACGACTGCGGAATGCTGAGGGATGGGAAACGAAGGGAATATATGTTCACGAAGGCTGATGACGCCGAAGGAGGGTCAGGCATGCGTGTGCGCTTGTCGATGCAGGAAGTCAACATGATCTTCTCAGAGTGGCTCGTGGGTGCCACATTGTGCCGCTTTACCTCGGTGCTTCGCGGTTTCCTCGCTCCACCCAGCGCGTATACGCCGACACACATACACATGTATATGTGTATACGTGTATGTGCATACAATTATGAATATATACGACTCCCTCCCTCTCTCTGCCTCTCCAAACCGTAACCCGTCGTCTTCTCATTATACACTTGCGAAATGGCCTTCACTCGTTCCACGCTGTTCCCCAGGACTCCCCACCATTGCACCTCCACACGCCGTGTGGCGTGCACAGGCAACCTCACATCGAAAAACAAGCGGGGCAAACACGTCTGTCCTCCACACTTCAGGGAGCGGAGTACACCAGTAGCCTCCATTTCCCGCCGCAGGCGCTCACCCCTATCACCAAAGAAAAACGTCATTGGGGGGGGCACTACATTAGGTCCTATTCGTTCTTCCCATCAACAGGACTTTCACTCCCTTCAGCCCCCCCCTCCCCCTCCCTCCCCTCCCCCACCAAACCCCACCCTCTCATTTAGTGCACAGTGTCTGTATTTACTGGATACTGCTCCCCATCACAAACTGTGCATGAGGTGCTCGATACAGGCGCACACACACACACACAGACAGACACACACAGACAGACACCCACTCAAGCACACAATTCCACGCACTCAATCGACCCGCCTCAGTCACCTCTGTCTGTCTTCCTTCCTACCTACTTTTTTTTTCCTCACAACGAGCTTCGAATACAAGCACACAGCTCTCTTTCTCTTCCTCCTCCTCCTCCTCCTCCTTTGTCGCTATTCACGTCACACTCACTTGAAAGCGCATAGTGGTCCTCATCACACAACTCGTCACCCTAGCTCCCTGTTCTCATCCCTGGGCTCGTGATTATACCGTCGCCGCTGCCACTTCACCAAGTCAGTAACGTTTCGCGACTCTCTCCTGCCCCGAATCTCACGCACCGATGAGCTTTGCCGAGGAGTTTGACGGTGCCATCGGCATCGATCTCGGCACGACATACTCGTGCGCCGCTGTTCTCGTGCGCGAGCAGGTTGAGGTGATCCCGAACGACATGGGCAACCGCACCACACCGTCATGTGTGGCCTTCTACAACAGCGACGTGCTTGTCGGTGACGCTGCAAAGGCGCTCCTGAACCGTGGCGTCTCGGGCGTCGTGTTTGATACGAAGCGCATGATTGGTCACCGTTTCAGCGACCAAAGTATTCAAGAAGACCGTATCCGCTGGCCGTTCCCCATCTCAGAAGGTGAGAAGAACAGCATCCTGATCAATGTGACACACAATGGCGAGGAGCTGCATCTCACACCCGAGCAGTTCTCCGCCAAGGTTCTGGGCTATCTGAAAGAGTGTGCCGAGCGGCACTTGGGCAAGCAGGTGAAGAGGGCGGTGATCACAGTGCCAGCTTATTTTAACGACGCACAGCGCGAGCGAACCAAGGCCGCGGCGACGATTGCTGGCTTGGACGTGCTGCGTATCATCAACGAGCCGACGGCGGCGGCGCTGTGCTACGGCCTCGGCCTCAGCAGCGGCACCGGTGAACATCAAGGCAAGGACAGGCCTCACAACGTAGTCGTTTTTGACTTCGGGGGTGGCACTTTCGATGTGTCTGTCATCGTCATCGATAATGGGAACTTCGCGGTCCAGGCGACCGCCGGTGACACTCACTTGGGCGGCCAGGACATCGACTCGAACCTTCTCCAGTACCTACTGAATGATGTGCAGTCGCGATACAACCTTAACATTGCCGATCAACCACGTCTCCTCGCGAAGGCTCGCACGGCGTGCGAGAGGGTGAAGCGGGTGCTGTCGCAGTCGACAACCGAGGAACTGGCTCTGGACGGCGTGCTGCCTAACGGCGAGGAGTACACCCTGGTTGTGTCGCGTGCCAAGCTGGAGGAGCTTAATGAGTCCGTGTTTGAGCGGTGCATGGCGGTGGTGAAGCGCGCTCTCCAGGATGCAGCCATGGAAGTGCAAGACATCGACGAGGTCGTGCTGGTTGGCGGCAGCTCGCGCATCCCAAAGCTCAACCACATGCTCCGCGCCTTCTTCAAGAAAGAGCGACTGTGTAACACAGTGCACCCAGACGAGGCTGTGGCCATCGGTGCTGCGGTACAGGCGAGCATTCTGACCACCTCGCCTGACCAGCAATCAGACAAGACAGCCAATATCGTGCTCATGGACGTGGTGCCGCTGAGCATCGGGGTAGAGATCGACAACGGCAAGTTTGATATCGTTGTTCCCCGCAACACCACCATCCCGTACAAGGCGACGAAGGAATACAGCACAGTCGAAGATTACCAACAAGATGTTGATGTGTACGTGTACGAGGGCGAACATCGGTTGACAAAGCACAACCACAAGTTGGGTGAGTTCACACTCGAGGGCATAACTCGTGCCAAGAAGGGCAAGCCCACCATCACTGTCACCTTCTCCATCGACGCGAACGGCCTCCTCACGATCACCGGGACGGAGGAGTTGGCCAACAAAAGGCAGACACTCGTTGTGCAAAACGCCGAACGGCTCTCCGATGCGCAGGTCAAAGAGATGATTGAAATGGCGAAAAAACTCACCAAGGAGAATTCTGTAGACGACGCCAGAGAGGCAGCGCGACGGACAGTGGAGGGTGCACTTGAGGCCCTCTCTACCGCTATCGCCACGATGCCACAACCGCCCTCGTCACACTTGCAGAAGCGGCTCGATTCTTTCACAGCACACATGCGTGATTGGATACTGCGGCAACTTCCCTCCTACGTGACCGCAGCCGAGGTGGAGGAGAAGGCCCGAAAGATTACCAAACTCGCCCACAAGGCGATGAAGAAGGTGGAGAAGGAGGCGTGCGGCGGTGAGCCGGCCTCGAAGCGCCACCGAGAAGAGAGAGACACCGGTGACAAGTCTTCCAGCGACACCAACATGTAGAATAGAGTGGACTCGTGGATGGAGAGAGGGTGTGGGGGAACGTTGTGTAGTCATAGTCGGTCTTCAACTCCTTCTGACACCACCTTCCGCTTTCCCACACTAGTCTTTTGAGGGTAAAATTGACCCCCTTCCCCCCCCCCCCCCAAAAAAAAAAAAAAACTCGACGACGCAAGCCGCTGGCCTCGCGTGTGTCTGTGTGTGGAGAGTAGAGAAGGATGGGCGGTACCTTCTACTCTGCTCATTGTCCCTGCGCTACTCTACTACTGCGTATCATCACAAGCACCCGAAAGGGAGGGGGGTTACGTATATGCGCGTGTCGGTGGGCGTGTGTAGCTCTGCGTGACGAGTATCCACAACTTCGCTTCTCACTCGTTTTTGGGCGCCTGTGGTGGGGATTCCCCACATTTTTTTTTCTGCCTGGCTCATGCCCACCGCGGGCACATCAGCTGAAAACGCACAGCGAAGGTTGCGCCGGCATGCATCGCGCCTCCCCTTTTTGTTTTTTTCTCGCCTCTCAGGGTTGGGCGATACTGGGATGCAGCTGAAGGGGGAGAGGAAAGGTGGGTGAGAAGTCGCATGCGTGTTGGGTCCGCACTACTAATGTGTCCCATCCGGCCTTTGTCTTGACGTCGCCCTGGCACCAGTAGAGCACGTGCGGGGCGCCCTTTCCTTCGCCCTTGATGTTTCACTCGTCCCCACCAAATCGGGTTCCGCGTGTATTGATATGGGTGAACATGAAGCATTTTGATGTCCACACACACACACACACGCACCTGCGCGCCCGTCACCAATCGCTTTACCTTCTTTCCTCCTCTCCGCCGCCTCATCCCTTCTACACTGCATTTCTTTTAGCTTCACCCCTTTTGCTCTCAGCACCGTTGCACCTCCTTTCTCTCCTCCGTTGTGTCTGTGCGCGTGTGTGTCTAGGGGGTGGTGTTGCCTCACTGGTGTTAATCTGCTGCACCCCTGTACTCCCTGAGCCTGCACACCGCTCTCATTCGCTTTGTGTGGTATACTCCCCGGCCTTCTTCCTAGTTGTGGTGGCTGAGCGCACGCGGGTCCGAACAACAACGATGCCACTGCCTCCGCGGCACCGCTGCCCCTTAGCACGAGGGTTGCCAAGCCGTTCAGGGCAGCAGCAGCAGCAGCAACGGTATGCAAAAAAAGAACAGCCTCGGCATGCTGGCAAGAGGATCAGCGCTGCGGCAAGTCCGTCCTCCACTGCCTCCGGTTCGGCGTCCACATCACGCGAGGGGGCTCTGCGCGAGGCCCTCGCTAAAGCCATCGGGCACAGTGGCGGCGAGGGCGGCGCCGCGTCGAACTCAGAGAGGACGGTGGACACATACGGGAACGGCTCCCCTACCGACCGCCTTCAGTTCGGCTACAGCCCCTCCATCACAGCAGAGGCCGTCGCCTTTCACGCGCGCTTCACGAAAGATGCGTGGGTAGCTGCACGCAGACGCAACGGCCGTGTCGTGTTTGTGAAAAAGCAGAGGCTCGAACTGACCAACTGTGAGCCCGTCACCTCCATCCTGAAATTGCAGAGCCACTGGAAACAGACCAACGCCTTCCAGAGCGACGCCCGTGGCGGTGTCGGGGGCACATTAAAAGCGGAGGATTTAGACAAACTCGTGGACATGTTGGCCTCGAAGCAGCGCATCGCTGACGAAGAGGAGGAGGCGTAGGGGGGGGGCGGTGAGTGAGGGTTGGTGCCCGCACCCATTCCTGTATTCTCGTCTTTCCCTTTGTGTCGAGCGCCGAGTTTGTAGGTGAGACTTTTGGAGGTGGGGCGAGGAGGAGGAGGGCGAGCCGTGTGTGTATGGGGTGTGTGTGTGTGTGGGGGAGGGGGGGGGAGATACGCTGGAACCCCCTCTCCCCCCCTCCTCCCCTCCCCCCTTCTCTCCTCACACATTTTCCTCCTCTTGTGGGTATTTTTGTAAGTCCCCCTTTCTCGTATTTAATATGACACTGTAAGGCGTCTTTTACGAAGCGGCAATGACAGCAAACAGTAACGGACGATGCACGCCCTTTTTTTTCCCCCATGCCCTTTCATGTCTTTTTTCTCGACGTCAAAAGCACACGTACGCACGGGAGCTGCTCAGAGCGTGAGTCAGGCAGGACATCCTGGCAGCGGTGCTCTGCGTTGCCCTTTATTTCGTTCCCTCTGTTCTCTTTTCCTGTGATGATCGGCATACGACTCCAGAGAGAGAGAGGTAGAGAAGGTTGGGTCCCACCATAGGTTCGCTGTCGCCCTCGAACACTTCCTGCTCCACCGTCACCCTCTTCACCTGCTTTTTTTTGTCTTCCCTTGACTGACCCTTACTGTTGTGCAATGCGAGAGAGCGCTCTCTCTTTCCCCTGCACCCCAACGCACCCGACAGATACGTGGAAGCGTGCGTGCGCTTGTGCGACTTTTGACGGTGTTAATAAATATCGACTCGCTACGGTTGTAGTTTTACCCATTGCCGTCTTTCGCCATTTGGAGGCCTGGGGGTGAGGTGTTTCTTTGGGCCCTGACGCGCTCATCAATGGCACTTGGTGCATGTGGCGGTGTGTGTGTGTGTGTGCATGTATGTCTCCGTCCTTCCCCTCCCTCTGCCGAAGATTTCGGGTACTGAGTTTCTCATTCACCGCCCACGTGCCATCGGCCATCGCCTGCCGACCCCGCAGCATCCGCAAGGACATCCGCATCATCGCTATCGGCCCTCTCGAGTCCGATGATGTCCCACCCACACGACGCCACAGACACCAAGCCGCAGCTGCGCATCAATTTCCCACCAGTCAAGGATAAGGCAGAGCTGCTCAGGGAACAGCGCGCCGCTGTTGACCAAAACGAAATTCGGGATGACATGGAAAATGATATCCCACCAGTGATCCGTAGTGTCCTGGAGCTGTCGCACCTGACGATGAGCGGTCACAGTCAGTGGCTACGCGCCGCGCCCGGCTACCAGGGCGGCCTCTTCCATAAGGGCAAGCCGTTCTGCTTTGCTAGTGGGTACCGAGACACCAGTCGTTCACTCGACACCGAGGACAAGGGCAACCACATGAGGCTCAAGGACCCGCTTGTTTACGGCACTCTATCGTTGCCTGTGACGGCTGCCTACATTTGCGAACTGCATGGAAAGAACATCTTCGACCTCGAGATGCCTCTGACACAGTACCTGCCAGAGTTGCAGGGCAAGCTCGGTGATGACGTCACCGGCCGCAGTGTACTTTGCTTTACCCATGGCATCGACGATACACATCTGCTTAGGGACGCGGGTGCACAGTGGCAGCGACCACGCTTTTCTCCGTGCTTGTGTTCAGAAACGCGCACTCGGGTATATGAGCCCGTGAATCGGTTCCTTGCGGGTGGCGCGCCATCGTCAACCCCTATGACGGC